>NC_135867.1:1523981-1823981 GCF_031162955.1 Sander vitreus
TACACATGCTAATGACGGTCCTTGGGGATGCAGCTCCAATTCCCAATTTAAACTTCAATTAAACAGAAGTAGCCTAATGAAAACAATAATAAGCACTTTATGGAAACCAGACAAGACAAAGCAGAAGTCATGTTCGTGCTACGTGGGAGACGGTGACTTTACAAGAGACTGTCCTCCCAGAGGTTTTGTACAAGCAGCAATTCAGTAATTACGACGAAAGCATAGCAGGAAGTAAGGTCAGGGTTTCCCCTGCCATTATAAGGTTTAGGTGGGCACCACCTAGTCTATATCCACGACCTTTTACTTCCAGGATTGCCCCGTTGCCGCCAAAAATTCCACCGAATGTCCTTCTTTTCGACCGGATGTGCATCACCTTCCTCTTTCTTTGTGTTGGCGTTCTAAATCCAGACAGCTAGCTAGACTATCTGTCCAATCTGAGTTTTCTGTCGCACGACTAAAACTACTTTTGTTCCACCAAACAAACGCAGGGTTTTCACCCAGGAGACCGGGGTTCATGTCCCGTTTAAAAAGAAAAGTAAACAGAGAGGCTTTTTTTTTTTTTTTACTTAAAGCTCCCATGGGATGACATTTTCACTTTATGAGGTTTTTTAAACATTAATATGAGTTCCCCCAGCCTGCCTATGGTCCCCCAGAGGCTAGAAATGGTGATAGGTGTAAACCGAGCCCTGGGTGTCCTGCTCTGCCTTTGAGAAAATGAAAGCTCAGATGGGCCGATCTGGAATCTTCCCTTTATGATGTCATAAGGAGAAAGGTTACCTCCCCTTTCTCTGCTTTGCTCGCCGCCCACAGCTGCCCAGAGAATTTTGCCCGCCCATGAGGAAATAGAGCTACAACCGTGGCTGCAAGCTGGTAAAGGCCACACCCCCACCCTCCACCTTGCCCCCCCTCTCTCCTCCTCAATAGCATTTAAAGCTACAGACACAGAAATGGCACATCCTAAGGAAAGCTCATTGTGGGACTGGCTCTAGTGGCTGGAATTCTGCACCAAGGCTGAATTTCAGGAAAGAGATTGGTGCGAAAAACGTTACCAAACTGACACCGTTACAGATGTGTTTAAAGCCCCGATACTTAGGCTCAAAACCGCAACCGTTACGTTCTCTGGTTTAGATAAGAGGTCGTATTTCCTGCCACCAGTAGGGGGCGCTCATTTAGGAAACGCTCCTGTAGGTCGTATTGAGCAGGGGTTTCAAACTCAACTTCCCTAAGGGCCAGACTGGAAAATGAGGATCACATCAAGGGCCAGACATATTTAGTTTATTCACGTGCTTTTATTGAAGAGAAAAAATGTATTATTGTAATGTATTATTGTCTGTCTCATATATTCTTCTCACTTACAGTTTGGGCCTCATAAAGCCCCAAAACTCAAAAAAGCAAAAAGTTATTTAGTCATTTAGTGACAGAAACGTTGAATAAAGCGCCAAAAAAGGGGGAAAAGGCTGGATAAAGGGACAAAAACAAGGTGGGCCAAAATTGATTGTGAACCTTAAATGAGCCTCGCGTTTGACACACGTGTATCAGAGCAGTGTTTCTCAAATGGGGGTACGCGTCCACCTCAGGGGTACTTTGGAGGACTGCAGGGGGTACGTGAGATGTTTGCAAAATGCTCATTTAAAAATGTGTCATGCATTATTCATAAAACAATCATACTAAAATAATGAATGAATTAAGGGATGAAATGTAGCATTTAGTAAATCTATCACTGCCGGCGCTGTACCGTTCCTCTTTAGAAAAAGCGTCAAAATATCGAAAGACTTTGTAATTCCAAAAGAAAATGTTGAAAAAAGCGACAAAAAACGTCGGGGAAAAGTATCGAAAAGTGACAAAAGTGTCAAACATATCGAAAGACGCGATAAAGGCGACAATAAGGTCGGAAAATGCGACAAAAACATTTAAAAAAAAATTTCAACCATACTGTCAAAAAGAAATAACATTGATGGTTCCATACAACGCTCTTCACAAGTAAAATAAATCATCAGTTCACTACTTTCATTGAATGTGGGGGTTTTATTAAATTTCATAGCATTTGAAGAAAATAATTGATAAAATAACGTAAAAAAACGTTGAATAGTGACAAAAACATCGGGATATGTGACAAAAGTGTCCAAAAAAGTGACAAAAACACGGGGAAACGCTTCTAAAACATCGGGGTGAAGTGACAAAAGTGTCCAACAAGACGGCCAAGGGCGCCAGGGTAGCTCACCTGGTAGAGCGGGCGCCCATATATAGAGGTTTACTCCTCGCCGCAGCGGCCAAGGGTTCGACTCCGTACGCGCGGACCTTTGCTGCATGTCATTCCCCCCCCCCTCGCTCTCCCCTTTCATGTCTTCATCTGACCTGTCAAAAATAAAGGTCGAAAATGCCCAAAAAATAATCTAAAAAATAAAAATAAAAATAACGGCCAAAATGTTGAAAAAAAGTTTAACATTTTGACAAACAAAAAAACAAAAAGGTGCATGGTTGACGGGACAAAAAGAGTCATGATTCGCGCTGGTCAGGGGGTTCTTGGCTTAAAAAAAAAAAACGATTCAAAGGGGGGTACATTATTGACCACTGTATTAGAGGGTAGGAACCAACGACCCACATCGTCAGACGTGTTGCTCTGGGAAGAGGAAGGTGGAACATCAGACGGCTTTCTACTCAGTTATGTGATACCCCGTCTAAATATTTTCTGACAAGCGTGTATTAAAAAGATAACTCTCCCAATATGCCCTTCTCTCTCAATCTCTCCCTTTCCGCTAACATGCCCGGACACTTGCAGGTGCTAATGAAGTCGGCCTCCCCGGAGAACTGCTCTCACCCTCAAAGTACACTCCAATTAAAAAGGGGGGAAAAAAATAAACACTTGCTAAAACGCGATTAACGTGCTCCGCTGCGTCGTGCAGCCTCTCGTGTGAAATCATCGTCTTGTACCCCCTGGCCCTGAACACACAGCTTTATTAAGAGGGAACATTTTACCCCGAATGTGGGTGGTGAAGTAAAGCACAGTTTAATGGTGTTGAAATGTGTCTCAGTCTCTGCTGCTTTGAACACACATAGAAAAAACAGATTGATCCTACAGAATGAGCAGCGTTGGGCAGTAACGGAATACATGTACCGGCGTTACGTATTCAGAACAGAAATTATGAGTAACTGTATTCCGTTACAGTTAGTAACGAAATCTAGTTGGTATTTAGAATACAGTTACATTGTTGAAATCAATGGATTACGTGACGATATTTCTCCGTTTCACGAGTTTATTCACTCTCTGAACAAATTAAGGCAACTGAGAAGCCCCAATATGAAAAACGAAAAAAGCCGGATGGAGCCGGAACCGGCACAACAGAACACTTCACATTAAAGAAAGAGAAGGGAGAATTGAAATATAACTGTGCAGTGCAGCCTCTGCTTGCCAGCAACCGAACTCCTTTCAGCGTCCAAATTACTCCACCTCCCACCTCACTTACGTTACATTACGTTACTCAGATTGAGTAACGGAACGGAATACGTTACAAATTACATTTTTGGGCATGTATTCTGTAACGGAATAAGTTTTGAAAGTATCCTTCCCAACACTGAGAATGAGTGAGACCACCCCTAACCCCTAACCCTAAAAAATCTTGTGGGAGGATAGGGCTTAAATTGAAGGGACATGTAGGAACGCAAGAACTAAGTTTGAAAATGTCCTAGAAATGTGTGAACATAAGGCCTAATTTTAGGAAAATTCTTAGAAATGTGGGAACATAGGGCTGTGGGACCATTGGGCTGTGGGACCATTGGGCTGTGGGACCATTGGGCTGTGGGACCATTGGGCTGTGGGACCATTGGGTTGTGGGACCATAGGGCTGTGGGAACATAGGGCTGTGGGAACATAGGGCTGTGGGAACATAGGGCTGTGGGAACATAGGGCTGTGGGAACATAGGGCTGTGGGAACATAGGGTTGTGGGACCATAGGGCTGTGGGAACATGGGGCTGACGCCGTATTTGGCGGGGGGTTCAGGTGTCCTTCCTCAAGAAAAGGTTACATTTTTCTTTAAAAAAAAAGAAAAAAGAAAGCAAATTCCCCATACATTTTGTGTCTCTGTGTGGGATTTTGCCTCTTTGTGCTTCTCTGTGTAGTCGTGTTGTGTCTCTTTTTGGTCATTTTTGTTTTCTTTGGGGTTGTTTTGGGTCTCTGGGGTCATTTGGCGTCTCTTTCAGGCCTGATCACCCTGTCGGGGTTGTATTCGTTATAACGACCGCCCCGCCCTGCATTATCCCTTACATATGCAATGTGCAATAACGTTGTTGAATATCCCGATAAGGATATTACTTGCGATGAACAAAACAGATATTTAAGTCTACCAAGCTCTGCATTTGTGATGAGTTCAGTATTCTGACAAAATACAACACACTGCCTGTTGAATTTCTAAAATAATTAAAGGAAATGACTTCCAACATTCTATTATTGAACAAACTGAACATTAAATTGAATAAAAAAGGCACCGCAAAAAAACACTAAAAACTGACAGGTACATTTTTGAGTGTGATATTTTCTTTCAACTAACACAAACAAATCAGAGTTTCCTTCCTGATGTAGCCTTTCGTGATATATCTATCGGCAAGTTGATATTGTGAGGTCAATAAAAATGGATACATTGTGCAGCCCTAACCAGGGCCCGAGGAGGTCTACTGCGGCCCTGTCTCTTGCGTTTTGCTCCACTCTCTGGCAGGCAGCATTACATTGTGGTTCATGTACTAGTGCGCCTACATGTTGAGACGTGTAGATGACAGATGGCGAGCAGAGACTGGGATCAGTGGAGAAAGTAGCCCATTAGCTGAGCTAACCTTGAAAGTATAGGGGAGGTTGTGCAGCCAGAGTGAGCCAACACTCCCCCGCAGGGAGAGCCAGGGCCGAACATCCTCCCTGCACGCGCTGCCGAAATTCAATTACAGCCTAATGAAGAGTGAGCTGACCTCCCCTCACCATCACAGCCCTCCCTCCCTCCCTCCTCTCGTGCAGCTGGAGCTCATCATGGACTGTAGCTGGGCAGGTACAATGAATGAATGGTCTCGCATTGGCAGACCATTGCCAGCGCTGTGAAGGAAGGTCTGGCTAGTCCGGGATGGGAGAAAAACGTGCTCTGGTTTATTGGCATTTCTTTAAACCAATCACAATCGTCTTGGGCGGCGCTAAGCGCCGGACGGAGCCACGGTGCCTCTGCAAAATAGCCTCGGGAAGGAACTTGTTTTGGTGAAACGTATACGTTCAATAGTTGTTTTAGTCGTGCAACAGAAAACTCTGATTGGACAGATAGTCTAGCTAGCTGTCTGGATTTACCCTGCAGAGATCTGAGGGGCAGTTAACCATAGTCCTCATAAACCCACCAGAGGTTAGAATTTAAAAATTCTGGTGGCACTTGAACAATCCTGGAAATTAAACATATATAGACTAATAAATGATTGACATAAGTAGGGCTGGCATATCGCTGGCAGCGCTAAGCTCCGGACGCAGCGACGGTGGCTCTGCTAAATAGTCTCAGGAAGGAACTTGTTTTGGTGGAACATTTGCACCCCGCAAAAGAAAACGCGACATACAATATTAAATAGAAGTTAACTGTTCACACAATACAGTAACGTGAGCTATTTAAATGAGCTGATGCATGGTTAAACCTCATCGGCCTTACCAGTGTACCTTACCTTACCAGTGTATCTCCGTGTGTACTTCGTCCACAGCGATCCCACCAATCAGTCCCAAAACGTCCCAGTTAGAGAGGAAATGACGTAAACATATTCTTTGTTAATCATTCCCCCAAAGAACCGAGCAGGCCTGCCTTGTTGCACCATCCAAATGTTCTTCCAAACTTGTC
Source organism: Sander vitreus (assembly GCF_031162955.1). Taxonomy (NCBI): domain Eukaryota; kingdom Metazoa; phylum Chordata; class Actinopteri; order Perciformes; family Percidae; genus Sander; species Sander vitreus. The sequence continues at coordinate 1,529,829 of NC_135867.1, forward strand.
ATTTTCAGCGTGTAGCTCGCGGTTGTTTCCCCGAAGCGAACAGAGTTTAGGAACAGCAACACCGTGAGAGGAAGGTGATGTCAGGCTTTATCTTGGAAATGTACTTCCGTTGATCCAGACTAATGTCGACCCTATTCACTGATGCAGGTTGATAAAAGTCATAAACTCCACCTCTCTGTCTTTCGCCTCATCTCTCCCTCCCCTCCTCCGCTCTCTGAATCTTGTTTCATAATTGCTTAATTTCTCACTCTAGGACTACATTTATTGTTCGCGCCTAATACATCCCCCGCCTCCACACTGAACTGCACTTTCATCTTTTCCTGCCAAAACATGATAACCGCCATTAAAAGCATGTCACATCGTCTTAAATTGCTAGCGCCAAATTGGCAGCCAAGTATACAGAACTAATTACTTTGTTGGGGAAAAAAAAAACTGTAATCCACTCACTAAACACAAACGTTTCAGGATAGAATCAGTATCTTATATCTTATCTTAATATATATATATATATATTGATTGATATATATTTTGAGTATATATTGATTGATATATATTTTGAGTATATATATATATACGCACTAAAGCTTTAAATAAAGGAATTTCCCCAAACATTTTGAGTCTCTTTGTGGGATTTGGCATCGTTTTGTAGTCCTGTGTGTCTCTTTGTTGGTCATTTGTGTTTTGTAGTTGGTTTGTGTCCCTATGTGGTAGTTTTGCGTCTGTTTTTCACATCATTTTGGACCATTATTATCACCACATGTGTCTAAAAGGTTGAAAAAGCTCGAAAAGCTTAAAGACAAAACTTGCTAAAGAAGTCCATCTACAGTCATTAGATCTGAGAAAAGTCTTGTAGTTATATTCATTTGGCTTAGGTGCTGCCCAACATGGCTCACGTGCCACACCTAAACCTTATAATGGCAGGGAAATGCCCTGTCTCATTAACACTCATTCTGTTCTACAGACAGCGGCCTAATGGATCCCATCCGGCTCCGGACAGCGACTGAATAATTGGACGGCCGATCTGGAGGCGGCGACAGGTTCCCATCGCAGCAGACCCTGCGGTGTGAATGAGAGCTGCCGCTGAGAGGGATTGTCTCTCCGTCACAGACCCCAGTTAACCATGATGGATAAATCTGGACTCACACTGTCCCTGGTTTCATGAAACGCTCCTATGAAGACGCCTATAAGCCAAATAACAAAGCCAGAGATGAGATATGAAAGGAAAACATGAAGCCGTCCTATGGCCAACAAAATCCTTTTCAACCCTGTGGTTGCTTGGGATTTTAGGAATATTTAGCAACACAGCAAAAACGTGAATGATATTCATTTCTAATGTAGCCATATTTTGCCCAGTATGAGTAAAATGCATCAACTCCTTGTGCCGACATGTGCACATAAATGTCACATTCTTACAGTAGTGTCATCCTAATATTATAGTGACTAAATACCCTTTCAACCAGGGTTGACTTTGTGTTTGAAAGGGTTAACCCACGTTGACAGACTCGGCTTCGGATCCAGGTCGATTTCAATATAATGCACACAATAAGGGTCGTTTTTAACCTTTTATTTATCCAGGTACGTCGACTGAGAACAATTTCTCATTTGCAACGACGACCTGTCACATTCACACAGTTCCACACAGTTCGGTACAACCACAGTCTGATCTGCTGGCCACAGGCCAGCTCCACTGGAGTCGGTCGTTAAGGACCTTGCTCAAGGGCACCTCAGTGGTGGTAATGAGGGACAAGCGCTGCTCTTTCACTTTTCCCCACCCAGATTTTATCCTGTCGGTTTGGGGATTGAACCGGCGACCTCCCGGTCCCAAGCCCTCTTCTTTAACTAATTAGACCACCACTGCCCATATATATGAAAAAAGAGAATCTGATTCAAACCGATCTTCGTTTGATTGATCCGATATTTCAAAATCCTGAGATTGATCTTTTAAGAGGCTCCGTTTTAAAGCCAGAGCGAAGCTATTGGTATCATGTGAAACTAAACCATCTAAGGATTCCATGTTATCCTAAAAAAACGCTCCAAAATTAGGCAAAATGTTGCAGAGGGAGAAACTGCCATGGCCATTTCCACCGATGTATGACTTCAGGTCTTCGTCTCTTGGGTTAGGGTTAGTCAATTAACAACCCGGGTTCGCCATGACAGCTCGTCTGATATTTCCTCTTGTCTAGAGAAGAAAAACATTTTGGTCCATATTCTTTGCTCTTTTTCGAGTCCCAGCCCTTTCTTAAAACCCAGCAGGTGCTGTGGCTGCATCGTATGATTTTCTATTAAGGCTACTGTGGGAGGAATGATTGGTCCCTCTGCCTTATCTCTGGTGGGTTTCTGTCTTTATGATTGTTGAATGTCAGTGGGAATAGAAAAAAGAGAAGAAGCAACACTTGTTTTCTGATTGAGGGACTGACACAGAAACCTGACATTTACCATCGTCAACGCATCAATAGCAGCAGTGGTAAGCACCGAAGCTGACGGATCTAACGCATGTAGGAGCTTTGTTGGTATGAACCCTGGACGAGATGGAAACCCCACTATTATAGAACACATCTAAGCCACAGAATGAGGGATGCAACCAATGATCATTTTCAGAGCCTGGCCGATATATCAGCATAGCCAACTTGATCTTATTACATATTATATATTAGGGCTGGGTTAAAATGATCGATTCTCCAAATGAAATCCATCTCTGAGTGATCTGATCTCGACTCATAAAATCCTGAAATCGATCTTCTAATATCTGCCTTTTCACCAATGGAAGTATGAGTAAAAAGTACTTTAAACTAACATTTTGGGGGTCAGTTTCTTAATGTACACTTCCTGGTTCTCCTTCTCCATAAACAACATGAAATCAAGGAGAGGGTTAACTGTTCCTGCTAGAGATTTCCCACCGTGGTCAGAAAGCCTCTTTTCCGACCAGGAACGTAGTTCTAGGAACAGTCCACTTCTAAACAGTTCTACTAACTACTCTCCCCCAAAACCGGTTTTCCATTTGCATTCACACTGGCCAAGCGGCCATAGACTGACCTTTTGTTATTATAATCACAGCCATCTAACCACCACTATGCGGAAAAGGGAAAAGGGAAAAGACCCTGCCCTGAAGTAGGAGCTGAAAGAGTTACAGGAACTGTGGCCAGAGGAACTCAATAATCCCCAAATTGGTCCAGTCGGAACAGGAGAAAAGAAGGGTTCTGGGAACGTTATGTTCTAGGAACTGTAAAAATCCCTCCGGTCGGAAAGCGGCTTATGACTCTAGAGTCACTACTCACTCCGAAGGTAATCACCGTCACTCTCTCACTCTCTCTACCACGCACGGACACACACATGGCGGCCCTGCTATTCTCTTAAAGAGATCGGCGAACACACACCAACGCACAAGTAGAAACTTCAGGCCACTTACGTAGGCTACGGCGAAAGCAAACCGAGGGAAACCACTGACTAAAGACACACGCATCGAGGGGGTATGAGGAAACAAAAGAGACGTTAAAGAAGATGAAGTGAGGAGAGCAGACAGCAGGTTTTAGTTATCTGTGAGTCGGCGTTCTGCCTGAATGAACTGCTCCGACAACACCGAGGTGAGCGTGGGCGGCAGAGAGCGAGGAGGGACTGGGATCATTTCTCGTTTACAAGGGGATAACAGATGAATATGGATTTAAATATTGCTAGATTGTCATTGCCATTCATGTTTTTGTTCCCCGCACCGCTCGTGGGCGGAACAGGAAATCATGATCATCACTTAGAAATCACAGGTGAGATTTTTCCCCCAAACGATCTGGAACAGAACAGCTTGTGCAGGGAAGTGTGTTGGTGCGCGGCATCCTTCTGACAGATCGCACCATTTTGGCAATTGCAAATATTGTGCTATGCTAGGCCTGTCACGATAACACATTTTGCTGGACGATAAATTGTCCCAGAAATGACTGCGATAAACGGTAATATTGTCGTTCCGAGACCATTTTCATCTGATATAATGATAATGGCATAATAATGCAGGTACACATTTTCAAAGCTCAATACACTTTTATTTCTAAAGAATATTTAACACTGGAACTGGAAGACATTTTAAATATGTCTTCGATCTCCTTTAGTATGTCCTCTTTCACGCTGTTGGACAGTTGTGGGATTGCCGTTCGTGACACGTATATGTTCTCCCAGGCAATCCATAGCCTACTGGCTGTCAAACGTTTGCAGCATTCCTCCAGTGTCTGTGCCATAGACTACAGACTCTGTACTACAGTTAACAATTATTTAACACTAAATATTACATTTAAATGATATATAATTAATAAATGAAATCTGTCTATATGGCTATCTGCCACATGGCGAGTTAACGTTTGTACCAAAATAGTTGGTGCAGCTTCTGCTCCTCTGCAGGTCGGAGGTCCGTGGGGGCGGGCCGACACACACACACACACACACACACACACACACACACACACACACACACACACACACACACAGACAGGCGCAACTCTGACACATTTTCCGCACTCCGTGTCCGCGGACAGCTGCAGGCTTGTACCGTTAATGTTCTGTGCGTTGTCGGACACACGCAGCCACTTTCCTGAAACCGCTTGCGAGACTGACACAAGTCCACAGCGTGTATGTCTGTCTCCACCGCCTCCACCTGCAGGTTGTCAGCTGTGTGCTTTGGCATGAAAGGGAGAAAACAGGACGCCGAGTAACACGGCGGATATCGCTGATATACTATTTTTTTTTTTTTTTTTTTTGACGGCGCCTTAACTGCAGAGTGCTGCGGGAAACCCCTGCTCCAACGCTCAACTAGCGTTTTCTGTCTCTCTCTCTCTCCGCCTGGAGTCCCGCCCACACAAAGACCACGCGACTGACAAGAGGGGTCACTCCTCGTTACGCTAAGGAACCGAGAGTGGTCCTCCAGTCTCTTTGGTAGAGAGAGAGAGAGAGAGAGAGAGAGAGAGAGAGAGAGAGAAGGAAAACAAACAAGCATGCAAATGGAAATTATCAAGAGATAAATTGATTTATTGACTATCGTGACAGGCCTATGCTATACACACAAAAAAAAAAAAAAAATCAGACTGACCCCCAATTTCCACTGACTGCAGAACGGCTGTGTTCCGACTCCGTCCCAGCTCCGGCGGTCCCCAGACCTTCGGAACAGATACGCAGAGCTTCTATTTTTGCCGGACGCCGGAGAGCTCCGCAGCAATTCAGCACAATTCAGATAGTGCGGGACAGGAAGTCGAGCACAGAAACAAAATAAAACATCCGGTTCATTTTCAAAATAAAATCCACCGTGCTCACGACGGGTCATGTCTCCCTGCACTACACCTTGAAAACACAGCTCAGAGCTGTTTCCCCTCCACTCCTCTGGATGGAAACTAACTGGTGTGGGTTTTGTGGTTCTGTTCTACGTGAATTCGCGAGATCTCGCGGGTCCTCGTGACTGCAGCGGTCAGTCACGGCCGCAGCCGTGCCGCAACAAGTCCGGACCTGGTGGGTGTTGACGGACGGCGGCGCACGGAGCCGACACGCAGCGGAGCCGGTCCACAGTTGGTGGAATTTCGGGGTAACTGACTCACATGTGATGTGCATTCTTCTTAGAAAACAATCAGTTTTTAGAAAAGTGTATTATGCAACTTTTGTTTTTGTTAAAGAACGAGAAGAAAATCCCAAATACTCAATACTATCGAATCGCGATACCGCTAGAATCACAAGAGATGAAAATCGGAACACAAATCAAAACCCATGTAATGAGAAAGAATCAAATCGGGAAAAAGCATATCGTCCCAGCCCTAGTCTGTAAAGTGAAAAGATGTAGAGAAGCTGGGCGCAGTGGGGAGTAAACAAATACAGAGATTACCAATAAAAGCCATCTGACCCCCGCCTGGAATCTGATGATCCTCGACCCACAACGATCCCCAACCGACACTATCACAGCTCCAGCTCTTCTCGTCGTCTTTCTTAGACATACTGTTAAGCTGAAAACACTTTAGCATGGGCTCACACTCTGGGCACACGTATGATGCCAACATAAACAGTTTAAAAATGAAAAGAAGTCAATCCCCCTGAGTCTTTTCCAGAACCCAGAGAGGAAAGTTTTCCGCCTAATTAAAACACAGAGTGAACTACAGCAGAGCACACAGATAGAAATCACCAGGTGTCCTTTGAGACAAATAGGAATAGTTGGGTTAATTATGATTTAAAAAAAAGGAGAGAAGAGGCTGTTCCTGCAACACGGCTCTGCAGCGAGGCTATAATTAAACATAGAAACTAATTAGCACCTCAGACAAAACATAACTGCACCTTCATCAATTGTTTATCTTCCTGGTGTCGGCTGCGAGGTACCAAAACAAAACAGCACCGACTAAGGTAAAGTATCACTATCTTGTGGTGGGCAATCTTTGAGGTGGAGCTATTCTCATTTTGGTGACACCCTGCTCCTCCGAGTTTTGCTTCAGTGACGTCTCCCTCGCTGTAGTCTCGCATTGCCAGACCTTCCTCCACAGCGCTGCGGAGGAGGGTCTGGCTAGTCCACACAGCAGTCCGGGACGGGAGAAAAAACGTGCTCTGGTTTATTGGCATTAAATAGGCTCGGGGAGGAACTTGTTTTGGTGGAACGCGTGTACGTTCAAAGGTCGTTTTAGTCGTGCAACAGAAAACTCAGATTGGACAGATAGTCTAGCTAGCTGTCTGGATTTACCCTGCAGAGATCTGAGGAGCAGTTAACCATAGTCCTCACAAATCCACCGGAGGTTAGAACGCCAACACAAAGGAAGAGGAAGGGGACGGACATCCGGCCGAAAAGAAGGTCATTCGGCGGAATTTCCGGTGGCAACGGAGCAATCCCGTAAGTGGAAAGTCGTGGATATAGACTACCATCGCTGCAACCAACAACCACTATTCTTTTTGTAAATAAGTGTGCGGTGAAATGCAAAGGACTGATATGCAAAACGCTCCAAGAACCCGGGAAAAACCCTGGCGGGTACCAAAAGACTGAGTCGAGTCGATAAACACGGCGAGATATACACCTCTGAATAAAAATATTCCTCCATATCTTTCTCTCTTCATATATCTTTAGTGCAATATTTGATATCTAAGGGAATGGAAAAGTGAACAGGAAATGATGTGTCACACAGTGGCTCTGAACCAGGTTTAATGATGAATACCTTGTTCCGTCCTCCGCTCAGACCCCGGCGATAATACTGCACTTGTCCCCCGATTTATTATGCAAGGGTTCAAAGCTGTACATTAACTCCAGAGTTCAAACTAATTAAGCCGCCGCCTGTGTGAGAATACCACTGCACACCAGAAAGTGGATTTTCCTCTCGACGTTGACGCAATGCCCTCATCCCCACCATCTGTCCAGAGGCCACTGCAGTCTTTAGCTCCAAACACAATCGCTCAGGGAGGCTGCGAGGACGCGCCACGCTTGGCAGTCAACACTAATCTACAGTCTCAGGACAGAAAAGTGGTTATCGTCCTAAAAAAGACGAACACAAATATCTTTTAATTAGTTTAGCGATGTTCATTACACGTCGGAGAACGTAGTGGTTGGATGGATGATGAAGGTAAATGGAAAGTAGGGCTGGGCAATATTTCAATATTATATCGATATCGTGATATGAGACTAGAGATCGTCTTAGATTTTGAAGAATTGTAATATCGTTGCATGGTAAGTTTAGCCTTTTCCTGGTTTCAAAGGCTGCGTTACAGTAAAGTGGTGTCATTGTCTGAACTTACCAGACTGTTCTAGCTGTTCTATTATTTGCCTTTACCCACTTAGTCATTATATCCACATTATGATGGTTATTTATCTAAAATCTAAATGTGGAAGATCTTTTGTGAAAGCACCAATAATCAACACTACAATGTCGTCGCAATATCGACATCGAGGCGTTTGGTCAAAAATATTGTGATATTTCATTTTCTCCATATCGCCCAGCCCTAATGGAGAGACAACATAGTTATACTAGATCTTAACCACTAACTGGGCAAATAATGTACAGTTTTTCATTAAAGTGTAGCCAGAGGAAAGGTTAACAGTTGGGTCGATTCCCCCTACTGTGTGGATGTTTTCAGGATAATAACAAAATATGTGAAAAACCAGGGCAAGCCAAGTCTTTATATTCTCACTTTATATGTCAATATAAAAGACCTTTTTCACGGCAGACATGTTGACATGTCATAGTAGGAAAAGCACAGGTGTATTCCAAACCATTAATGATGGCTGCATTCCACTTAGGAGAGGCCCTGGTGTTGTTCATGCTGAATCACTGAAATAGCTCACTGGGACACTTGATGGAACTGAGCCATCGTTAAGGTTATCAGTTTCAGCTGTGCTTTTCCTACTATGACAAGTCCAAATGTCTGCTGTGAAAAAGGTCCATAGAGAGAGCGTGCATCGCACCATACGCTGAAAACCACGCCCACTGGAGGGAAAACAATCTGCGCCAAAATATGCAACCAAAAGATTAAAAAGCAACAAAGTGCCTGTAGCTAGCTTAAAACATCAGATTTAAGCATGTCAAAGGGTTATTTTAGCAACTTATGTCTACCAGAGAGGACAAGTTAGCTGTTAGTAAGCTAATGTTAGCTACGTGTTAGCAAGCTAAGGCCCTAGCAAACATAATGCTGCATAGCTTTCTGATTCATCCACATTCCACTGTAAAACAAGCTGCATACTGTCAAAATAATGTAGCTTAACTTACAGATATACAGTAGTTTGCCTAAAACTGACATTTGGATGTTTGACTTGGTAACTAAATGCTTTAGCTTAAATTTTCAGAACTAGTTAGCCTTAAACTGACATTTGGATATTTGACTGGGTAACAAAATGCTGCTAACGTAACGTTGGGCATAACGTTAGCTTAGTTTCTTCCCATTCTTTCTACCGATTCCTCAAGTCTGTATCCACTTTAGCCTTCCTAAAAGATGACCAAAAAAAAGATGGCCAAGTCTGAACGACCACCGTAGGCATTCTCCCACTGCTGCTAACATCAATCAGAAGTTAGCAGCAGTGACTAGCCATTATCCAGTCGTTAGCAAAAACAGCTAACCTACTTCAATTCAATTTTATTTTTTAGTGTGAAATCATAACAGAAGTTATCCCAGGACACTTTACTTATAGGAGTAGGTCTAGAACACACACTACAATTTACAGAGACCCACCAAGAGAAAGCCTTTGGTGCGACAACAGCGAGGAAAAACCTCCTTTAAACAGGCAGAACATTCCTGAAACACCGGCTCACCACTGCGTTTGTGTGTTTGTGTCTTTCTCCGTCTGTCTGCTTCTGATGTACAAACGCAGGAGCATCTCGAGATCACATCTGGGCCTCTGCAGAAGCAGACTAATGCTTGTGTTTCTAAACAGCTCATTATTTGTGCAACAGTCACCCACACTTGCAAACAAATGACTCAGTGGTGTGTGTGTGTGTGTGTGTGTGTGTGTGTGTGTGTGTGTGTGTGTGTGTGTGTGTGTGAGAAAGAAGGAGAGAGACAGAGTAAGAAAAAGTCACACTCCACTAAAAGCCTTACTTATTAGTATGCCTGTACTGACTGCATGTGTGCTCATGTATCTATGTGAAGGTGTGAGTGTGCGTGCTGAGCGGCCCAGGTGTGTTCTGACCAGTGATGAGTGTGTGTGAGAGTGTGTGTGTGTGTGTGTGTGTTAGTGTTAAAAGCATCTGGGCAGCAACTTGGGGTTCAGTGTCTTGCTCAGGGACACTTTGACATGTGGCCGGGGGAGCCTGGGATTGAACCGCCAACCTTGCGGTTAAACAGCAAGAGACAACTCTGCCTCCGAGCCACAAGCCACCCCAAGACTCACCCCACGTAGTATTAAAAGATTCAGCCATAACCAAGCAATCGACTACGACGTGACCGTTCAAAACTCCAGTACACGAGGTAGAGTTTTACCGAAGTGACGCCAATCAATCGCTCAAATCTGTATTTTCTTGCACATGGAGGAGGAGGTGTGTTGTCTGTGCAGGTGTGTGCGTGTTCTGACCAGTGATGTGCGTGTGCGTCGTCTGTACCTTTGTCGCTGAAGTCGTCGACCAGGATGACCTCGGCGATGAGCTGTGGGGGGGAGCGGTTGAGCACGCTGTGGACGGTCCTCAGCAGCGACGACCAGCCCTCGTTGTGGAACGGGATGATGATGCTGGTGTTGGGCAGCTTCTCCGCGTACAGCTTCTGTTTGCAGCTACACAAAGACACGAACACAAACACAGAAATCAGAGAGGGACGTTGACTGTGTCGTCCCTGCTTAAAGTGCCCATATTATGCTCATTTTCAGGTTCATAATTGTATTTAGAGGTTGTACAAGAATAGCTTTATGTGGTTTAATTTTCAGAAAGCACCATATCTTTGTTGTACTGCACATTGCTGCAGCTCCTCTTTTCACCCTGTGTGTTGAGCTCTCTGTTTCAGCTACAGAGTGAGACATCTCACTTCTGTTCCATCTGTTGGGAGTCACACTTGCGCAGTACCTAGGTAAGGACTACTAGCCAGTCAGAAGCAGAGTATGAGGGCGTGCCCTGACAGTACCTAGGTAAGGACTACTAGCCAGTCAGAAGCAGAGTATGAGGGCGTGCCCTGACAGTAGCTAGGTAAGGACTACTAGCCAGTCAGAAGCAGAGTAGGAGGGCGTGCCACGCTAGCAGCTAGGTGAGCATTATAACGTGTGTTCCAAAGTGACCACGTTTGTCTCTGAAGTAAAGGCTGGACTACAATAGAGCTGTTTGGAGCAGTTTGTGAACAGTGTTTTCTGTTGGAGACGGTAAGTCCCTTTGGGGGGGACTTTGGACGTTTTCACTTTGTAAACCTAGAACGTGCACAAAAAAGATATATAACACAATGAAGGTAAGGGAAAAAAACCAAAAAGCATAATATGAGCACTTTAATAATAATAACCAGTTTAGTTTTTTAACCCGCAAGCTGCAAGGAGTGAGTTACACTGACCCTCTAAACTGACTTTGTTTCGCAGTGACTAACGTTCTCTCACATCCCGTTTGCTGTTCAGGTCGATGCGTCAGGCTGTGCCGGCAGTTTACATGGCGGATAGTCTCGCATTGCCAGACCTTCCTCCACAGCGCAGCGGAGGAAGGTCTGGCTAGTCCACACAGCATTCCAGGATGGGAGAAAAACATGCTCTGGTTTATTGGCATTTCTTTAAACCAATCACAATCATCATGGGCGGGGCTAAGCTCCGCACGGAGTCGCTGCTAAATAGTCTCAGGAAGGAACTTGTTTTGATGGAACATGTGCTCTATCAAAGGTCGTTTTAGTCGTGCAACAGAAAACTCAGATTGGACAGATAGTCTAGCTAGCTGTCTGGATTTACCCTGCAGAGATCTGAGGGGCAGTTAACCACAGTCCTCACACAAAGAATGCGGAAGGAAATGAACATCGGCGAAATAGAAATATATAAATATCTCCCGTTGCTAAGGGTGGCAAGTCGTATGTAAGGTCCGTCCTATTTACTAGAGCAGTGAACAACGTTTGCATTGCATAGGAATTATTATGGGATGGGAATGACTGTCCCAGGTATGAGTCAAACCCTCCGGCGTAACCAGGGAAAGAACTATAGATCTCGATTGTAAAACTAATTAAAATGTAAATGTAAAAGTGACCATGGTATAAGCGGGTTAAGGCCCTTCGAGGTGTCCATTGTCAGGTATTTAGTGCGTTTTATTGAAATTCCCAAATGCTAATTGAGAATGAGGAAGGAAATCTTCCGTAACCAGGCGACGCTGCCCTTTTTCTTCAGAGCGCTGCAGTGTGCTCAACCAGCCCAAACCTGAACAATGTGTTGCTCTTTTGACAATATGTAATGAAGCATACCACCTGCTGGCTTGCCCTTCCATCCCTTTCTCTTTCCTTTATCTCGCTCTCTGAAAAACCCAAAGAGGAATCCGTAGAGACGGTAATTATCGCGGGGTCTCTCAGGCCCGTCTGGCTGCCCGAAAAAACCTCTGGCTGTCTCTCACTCGGTCTCTCGATCATGTCATGTAGTCAGTGAGTGAGTGAGAGTGAAATCAATGAATGAATGTCTGGGCCCACTGAGGACTGATGTGTCACCTGGTTGGCAGCCACCTGTCACTCCGCTGTCACTTTGACCAATCAAACAGCCACACCTGCTCCCCATCACCACCCCATGCCCCCGTCTGTCCGGTGTGGAGCGTATGGGGGACCTCGGCGGTCCGCAGTGGCCCTGACAAGTCATTTCTGTCGTCCTGCGGAGAGGAATTCAGTGTTGGACTGTTGGTCTGTATGGTTGAGCCGAGGGCTGGTTTTCAAGTAAAACCAATTGCACAAGTGCTCAAAATAAGCAGCAAGCGTATGCTTCCCTTAAACCTGGAGGGTCTGCTTTTTAAGGAAATGAGGACCCTTATTAAACTGAATAACAACAGTTGCATAGCAATGGTTGCACAAGACCTCTCCAACAGTGTCGCACAAGAAAGTAAAGATTGTATTTGTATCTATTGACTGTGTATAACTGTGGTATACTGCCTTTTTTAAGTGTTCAAATGTGGATAGTTTTTAGTGATATCCCTGCAGTTGTGGTCTTGACTGATCTTAAAAATAAAATCCTGAGTCATCTTTAGGGCTCAACGATTTTTTTTAAATAATCTAATTGCGATTTTTTTTTCAAAGAGACTTTCAAAGAGTGGTCTCGAGACCGAGACTGATCTCAAGTCCAACAACACCGCTAAGTCATGTTTCACTTTCTGCATATTCAAAACACTTTGTTGTTGCAACCCCGAACAAAACACCACCAAATACGTGTATCCAAAGTCAACACTTACAATTGATCCATATTTCTTTGTAACGTTCTACATACAGTAGTTTAAACTGTAAAACGACCCCATCGTAAGCAGCCCAGGCTAATATGTTATTTCTCACATCTGTGCTCCTCTGGATTCTGTTAAAGGGTAACTTCAGGATTTTTTTTTGTGTCTACGTGACTGATGGAAACAACAATTTTTGAATTCCAGTATTGAGCAAGACTGCTGCAAAACGATGTAACGTCCACAAAAGTTCTGTTTTTTCAACATCATGGAAAGGATCCCTACAGAGATAGAGTTTTTTGTTAAAGACTAAGATCCTTTTTGTTAACATGAAACAGCTCTGAAATCCCCATCACCAAACTCCACCAGACTCCATGTAAATAAACAGTGATTTTAACAAATCGTAAAACACACTTCACTCAAAGTGGACAGAAACAAAAAAAAACTGTCAGAAGTCGTCTTGGTTCATCTTTCCACTGTTCCAACAATCACCACTCTGGTTTGGTTGAAATAAACCCTTAATTCACCCATTTACATGTGGAGATATGCTGGCTCTATACACGCTAAAAGTCCTGATTTTTTACATGGAGTCTGGTGAGTTGGAGTTTGTGCTGCAGTGTGTGTTGCAATGTTGGTGGAAGGCAGTGGGATGACTGTGGGATGGCTACTGCTTCAATAGGTCACAGGATGAGGGAGATTTATAAATACGAAGGTGAAAAATGTGAGAGAACATGAAGCGTTGTCCCGGAGAGACCTTGGGAGAGAAAACATTTAAATCTGCTTTCCACATGAAAGTGACGGCGGGGTCAAAAGAAGGCTCTCGTCAGGCAGAGGGAAAGCGCTGAAGGCTGATCTGTGACGAATAGGGTCAGCAGGTCTAAAGCTGTTCAGCAGAGGATATTTATAGTGTTGCTGGCGTGTTCTTTTTTACCATGTCGTTCTTTAATGAGTCAGAGGAGGGCTGGAAGAAACCCAGCAGTCTATACTGTAGCCACAGGTCCACATGGCTCATCATGTCTCTACAGCCTGTTCTTTCAACAGGGCGTTTAATGTTGAGCCTAATGTATAGCTCCTCCATGCCTCGAGTCTACGATTAACAGGGCAGACTTCTTGTTTGGTAGATTTCTATCTATACGGTGGACGTTTTATAAAACGTCACGCTCAAACTCCATCCGCTTCGGGAAACAACAACAAACTTCGAGCTAGCGAGCTACACGCTGAAAATGGCAACTTTTGAAGAAAATCTGGATGGTGCAACAAGACAGACCTGCTTGGTTCTTTGGGGGAATGATTGTAAAGATTTACTAAGAATATGTTTAGGTCATTTCCTCTCTCACTGGGACGTTTTGGGACTGATTGGTGGGATTGCTGTGGACGAAGTACACACGGAGATACACTGGTAAGAGCCAATGAGGTTTAACCATGTATCAGCTCATTTAAATAGCTCACGTTACTGTATAATATTGTATGCGCCGTTTTCTTTTGCGGAGTGCAAATGTGCCAGCAAAACAAGTTCATTGCACAAAGCCACCGTCGCTGTGTCCAGAGATCCGCTCAAGACCATTGTGATTGTTTTTTTGTTTTTTTTGCCCAGAGGCAATGGACTACAGCCACCCGAAGATATCCGAAGGAAAACGAGCGTCAGCCATCTTGAAGCTAGGTAACAGGGAGCTCCGTCTTTTTAGCAGAAAACTTTTAAAACAATTATGTGCATTCAAACTACCGCACATGTGTACCACCGGGATACATTGGTACAGATTGAAGAATATGCAGGACACTTTATTACAGACGGAATACTCGACACACTACGCGAGCTTCGCCTGCTACGGAGACCAGCACCTCAGCCTGCGGTGTCGCCCGATGGCGCTAGCCGGGGAAAGGGACCTCGACAGCGGTTCGACCTAGGTGGAACGCTAACGCTAGACGGCCGCCTGTTCCATCAATCCTGCTTGCAAGTGTCCGCTCATTAGGCAACAAACTGGACTACGTCCAACTTCAGCGAAACTCCCAACGCGAGTTCAGAGACTGCTGTGTTTTTGTTGTTGTGGAAACATGGCTGAACAACAGTGTACCGGACTATCCAGCTACCAGGCCTGCTAGGCCTGCTGCGTCGCCGGGTAAGACTAGTGGAGGTGGGCTGTGTTAACACGGACTGGTGCAGAAATGGGGGTGCTTGTATCCAACTAACTGCTAACTGCTGGTGGAGTTTGTGACTGTTAAATGCCGACCATTCTACATTCCGCGCTAATTTACGGCTGCGTTTATACTCGGTGTTTACAGCCCAACAAGCGCTAATGCTAGTGTGCGTAAGCTGAACTTCACGGAGCCTATAATGTGTGTGCACTAAATGTAGCCTGCCTATGTCGTTTTTATATAATGTCGTTTTTATATAATGTCGTTTTTAGATATTTTAAATGTGTAACACCACTTGAGCTACGGTGAAACGTTTCGTGTATATGGTTGAATTGACAATAAAACACATTGAGTTGAGTTGACTGTCTCACTGTCTGTCTGTCTGTCTGTCTGTAAACGGTAGGCGTGGCTTGGGGGTAGACGCTAAAGCAGCGAAGCAAGTGCATTCTGGGATTTGGTGTCTTTCATCCACATGAGCCAAAAACACATTTTCTGGATTTTTACGGCCTAGAAGCCACCAATTTCTAAAAAAATGTTCACATTTCTATTACATAAGTGACCCAATTTAAAGATATATTCATCTTTCAAACGGTGAAATATCCTGACATGCTGCCATTATTCCATCCGGCTATGGCTTTTCTGCAGCTTATCTGGGTTGCATTGGCAGTAGGTTAAGCAGGGTAGCCCAGTCACATTCTCTAGCTTTTCCTGGGGGACCCTAAATTGTTTCCAGGCCAGAGGGTCTGCCCTGGGGTCTTCTCCCATTTGGACGTTTGCTCCACAGACATTCAGGGGGCATCCTGATCAGATGCCCAAACCACCTCAACTGACTCCTCCAAACGAGAAGGAGCAGTCCCTGAGGCTGAGCCCAGCCACTTATATCTTACTAGCCACTTACTATCTAATATTCTCGGTTTCTAACCAAAGCTCATGACCACTGGTGAGGGCTGGAACTTGAATTGACTGGAAAATAGAAAGGCGAGCCTGAGGGCAGTCCAGTACAACGCATGCATTACTACTGAAACACCAATACAATTCATAGCATTAATCTAAACGTGAAGCTAAAGCTGACAAGAAATTCAGTCAATCGTTTTCAAGGTATACTGTCACATAAGACAAGTCACTAAAGACAAGTGTGAATTGTAAGCTGAAAAGTCAGTGGGCCGCCAAAATAATTAGGACTCATCTTCTGGGGAACCCCTTAAATACACTTTGGTCAGAGCATATCTCAACAAATACTGGTCAGATTTATATGAACTTTGCTTCACAGGACTGTGGTACACAGAGGGTGAAGCCTAACCTTTTTCGTCACCTTCCCGCCAGAGTGTCGCCATCAAATAAAAAAAAATTCTATCTCTACACAAATATGCCGTTTGGCATAACATTTTTGGTACTTCTTTTTGCACTATCCCTTCAACATTGGGAATTTCCCCGTCGTGCGATATATAAAAGGATTTTGAATCTTGAATCAACTGGTTTGGAGCGAATAATCTGGGCTACTGTGTAGTTTGGTCAGAAGTTGGCGCTATTGGCTACGCATGGCTGTAATCCGCCAGTAAACGGAGTAAAGGTTGCTAATCGGAAACAAATCAAAAGCGCCTTGGCCATCTTACCCTAGAGAGAAATGGAAAAAGTTCTTCAGGAATTTGATTCAATTGTCGTTTCATGTCAGCTAGTATTCAAGTTCAAACAACTAATGAAGACTTTGTGGGATAAATAATATCCCACAAAGGGCAATTCATGTTTCATGATGTCCGGAGACAAAGACACAGTTATGGGAACATCCGTGGAGATGCTGACAGAAGACAGCTGTTACATGTTCGCTACGTCAGAACTTATCCAGCAAAGGCGTTTCCATATCCCATTTAGAGCATCAACTCTTCTTTTCACAAAAGGGGAAAAACAATCTCAAGAGCACGGGAAAACTTTTTTTGCGCAATTGAGGAAGTTGTATCAAATGTTGCCGTTTCCATCCAGCTTTTCCAATGCGATACTTCAAAATGTGCATGACCTGTGAATGCAAACGCGGGTAATGTGACCAATGTGGTTAAAATAGACTTTCTGCTTCCTCTATTCATCTTCCTTCTTCTAAAGGAACCACTCCTTGAAAAGTCCCCCAGCTCTCAGATTAAAGCTGCCCCAGTGCAACACAGCATACATTCGTCAGTTCTTCACACCTTGTGCACAGAGGGGAACATCAATGACACTGATAATTGCTGTCATGAACACGGTTTATAAGTACATAGGTGTTGTGCGCCGTGTAATCGGCTTCTGTCAGTGTAGAGCTACGTGTCTCCTGTGAATAGACTGGGCAGGTTGTTAATTGGAACAACTGTTCCAAACAGTGCTCGTTGTAATGAGTTGGGACGGATCCAGCGTGGAAAAATAAAGGTGTAAACATTGTTATAAGTAGGGTTTGGTTTTGGGGCAGTATTGTCCATATGGCCAATGTCATGCTGTCACAACTTGCATAAGAGGAGGGGGGGTCCAATGCAACTATTGATGGCACACAATGTGTTTTACAGGTAATTAAAAAAAATTTCCAAGTCTTGTTTGGTTATAAATCAGGTCGAGGTGCTATATAAATACTTTGAAAGCATAAACAACGCTCACTCCACAGGGAAATGCACACAGCCTGTGTTCAGAAACTGTGCCTTTAAATGAGCTGTCAGGACTTCCGTACAGTTGTGATGTCACAACTATACCATATTTAGGTACAGAGTCCCGCTACAGTGCCGTTACTGTCATTCCCCAGCTGCAATGACGGCGCAGAGCCCGGATGCTGATGACCCGTAAACGCTGACCAGTCGGAGCAGACCGGGCCTTTCCAGGGGGGAGTCTTAAAGAGACAGGCGCTAAAACGGAGCGTTTCAGACAGAGGTTGAACACCGGTATTTTCAGAAGTGGTTTTTGAACATTTAAGCATGTAAATATGCTCTAGTAGAAACCCAAAATACAAGTATGAACATGAAAATAACCATGATATGGGACCTTTCAAGTCTTTCGGGTATTAAAACCACTTAATGACAGTGTTTGAACATTTTGTTTTCAAAGCTGTTGTCACGGCCCAGTGTTTTCGCTATTGGCTGTCTTGGCCTACCACCAGGCTGACGTTGGTGTGGCTTACCTGCGTCAGAGTTCAGAAAAGTGGAAGTTAAGGACAGACTGGGGGACAGTCGGGCATAAAGCCATGCGTTTTCAGAATGCCACAACGAATCCTCTTTTCCCCTTCCAAGTTGTGTTAATGTTAATGTCTGCGTCCTTAATGTCTACAAATAAACTATCAACGGAGCGTTGACGCTGATCGACGCTGCATCAAGGGCTGAGCTGGTCGAAGACGGAGCAAGCGGAGGACAAAGGTAGGCCTTTTCATCCTTAACTTCAGCCTGGCGGGCTAGCGTTTAGTTTTCATAGTTTCACGTGCACAAGTTAACCAAACTCTGGAAGTCCTAGACACGTAACAATAATATCACGTTTTCCCAAAGTTTGGTTTTCCCGTGACACTATGTTAAAAGAATGTTCTGCATAGCTGAGACCAAATTGTTTCAGTGCACAGCCGTATTAGTTAAACTTAGCCATATTAGTGTGGCTAAGTTAGGGCTGCTTGTCACTTTCTTATGTATTTTTTATTGTTCTGGGATTTCAGCAGGTCTTAAATTCGAGTCACAGCAATCATGTCCAAGTTTACAGCCCTAAAGACAATTCGCAAGGTTTGGTTTTTGCAATTCGCAATCAACAATCAGAAGCCATTTAGCCTTTGAGTTGGCCTCGTCAAACTGTAACATCATGAAATACATGCATACAAGCAGTCGGGCCCTCATTCCTCTCTCACAATCCAAATTCAGAAATCAACAGCTCTCTCTTAAAATCCTCAAAAAACTCAGAATTGCATCAGATATTTGACTTTCTGTCCGCTTCCCTTAAAAAAAGATTAAAAATGAAGATTAAAAACTGATTTCCCAGGTCAGTCCTGCACTCGAGTTGGCCTCCTGTCCAATAGTCAACCTTATGTTTGGGGAACAACAACCATCTGTCACGACGGCCTGGGAGTCTTCAGCTTTTCAATCCAACCAAAGGCTGCACCAGGTGATCCATTTTTTTTTTCCTTTCCGGTTGATGGAGTGCCAATCTGTGAAATAACCTGCTGCAGTCTTTGGCTGGAATGAAAACCTGCAGACTCGTGGCCCTCTGTGTCCCTCTGTGGCCCCATTTCAGATGAAACTGCTCATACAAACACAGAAGATTTATTTCTTTGTGAAAAAAAACATCAGTTTTGCCTGAGGTTACTGTGCACTTTACTGGAAATTCGAAAGAGGAAGTGCTTTTCGTCTATAAAAACTGACTGATGTGGCAGACTGAAATGGGACGAGAATCACCAACATGGTTCCTTTGGAACTGCACTGAAAGTGAAAAATCTGTTTATTCATCGGGTAGTAAATCTAATTATTAACATTTTGATTTGGTAAAACTCATTTTTCAGTAGAGTTATGTTTTGTTGACCTTTTTTTAAAAAGGGCCCTATAACTCGTTGCCTTATTTACTTGTGAATCTTTGTTTTGGGGTATATAAACCCAACCTTTTGAACTTTAAAAGGTCCCATGGCATAAACATTTATGAGGTTGTTTAACATTAATATGAGTTCCCCCAGCCTGCCTATGGTCCCCCAGAGGCTAGAAATGGTGATAGGTGTAAACCGAGCCCTGGGTATCCTGCTCTGCCTTTGAGAAAATGAAAGCTCAGATGGGCCGATCTGGAATCTTCCCTTTATGACGTCATAAGGGGAAAGGTTACCTCCCCTTTCTCTGCTTTGCCCGCCCAGAGAATTAGGGGACCACTAAGGTCTATATAAAAGAGACTTCGGATACAGTATTAGGGGACCACTAAGGCCTATATAAAGAGACTTCAGATACAGTATTAGGGGACCACTAAGGTCTATATAAAAGAGACTTCAGATACAGTATTAGGGGACCACTAAGGTCTATATAAAAGAGACTTCAGATACAGTATTAGGGGACCACTAAGGTCTATATAAAAGAGACTTCAGATACAGTATTAGGGGACCACTAAGGTCTATATAAAAGAGACTTCAGATACAGTATTAGGGGACCACTAAGGTCTATATAAAAGAGACTTCAGCTACAGTATTAGGGGACCACTAAGGCCTATATAAAAGAGACTTCAGATACAGTATTAGGGGACCACTGAGGTCTATATAAAAAGACTTCAGATACAGTATTAGGGGACCACTGAGGCCTTTACTGATATAAAAGCATCCAAAAAGCAGCATGTCATAGGACCTTTAAACCTGTGTTCCTTGACTGCTTGGTCCACGACATGTGAAGAGCTTTGAATGTCTATGATAAAGGGCTATAATAATGTAATGAATTATTATTTTTTATTATTATTAACATTAGTGAGTCACAGCTGAGAATGAGGCAAAACAACTTATCGAGACAGATCTCGACTGCTTAAGGGGTTGGAATTGAAACGGTCCTAACATATAAGTATTTAGGTATTATTATTGATCAGTAGAGCTGCAAAGATAATCGATTAGTTCTCAACTATTACATTAATTGCCAACTATTTCGAAAATCTATTAATCGGTTTGAGTCATTTTTTATGAAAAACAGTCAAAATGCTCTGATGTCAGCTTGTTAAATGTGAATATGTTCTAGTTTCTTCTCTCCTCTGTGACAGTAAACTGAATATCTTTGAGTTGTGGACAAAACAAGACATTTGAGGACGTCATCTTGGGCTTTGGGAAACTCTGATCCACATCGTTCACCTTGTTATGGACCAAACAACTAATCCATCGAGAAAATAATGGACAGATTAATGAACAATGCAAATCATTGTTAGTTGCAGCTCTATTGATCAGAACTTGTCAATTAAAAAACCTTGTCTCCAAGCTGAAACTTTCATTTTGAGGGAATACGTCCCGTTTCTCCCTCTAGGCAAGGAAACATTTGATCTTGACAACATTCTTACCTTAACTGGCCTAAGGTGATTTGCTCTCGATGAATGCACCGGACCAGTGCCTAAAGATGCTGGATACTGTATTGTGCTTTATGTTTATATTCATAATAGTCTGCTGAAATCTCGCACTCCATGCTGCTGCTAGAGTAAATGGCCCTCTTTGCATGTTCACAGAGCTTCACATTGGTTGGCTTTTATTTATAAATCTGTCCTTGGTCCGATTCCTTCTTATCTGTGTAAAACGAAAAAAAATCAGTATGGCCGGCGCTCTCACAATATTCTACAGACGTTGGTCCCCAAGGTTAGAACACAACTAGGCAGAAAAGCTTTTACATACGCTGTCGCTTCTCCCTGGAATAATGTTCTGAAGGACCTGAAACTGTCAGAGCTGACTACTATGGGAGAAGCCCATTTTATAGGATCCAGAAAATAGCACTCTAGCTCAATGTGATTGCTCCCAAAATCTCTTGCTGAAATCATTTAAAAATGGTACCTATTTATGCATTATGACTGTTTTCTTGTATTGCATCTGAACATGATATTGTGCTCACTCATTTGTACTGTTATATGTGGCTGTTATATTTGTCTGTTTGTACAGTTTGTGTTTATTGTTGTGACGATGTTTATGCTGCTCTGTTAGCCAGGCCACACTTCTCTCAATGTCTCAATGAGACTTTTACCTGGTTAAATAAAGGATATGTATAAATATATCAATAAAATGTTTTTGAAACATTTATACCTAATCATCAGTTGCTGTAGTTGCGTCATATCTGTATAATACTGTCAGTTATGATACACTTAACAATCCTGTATTAAAATGTCAGTATGGACAGAACCACTGTGACATCGCGCTAACGCAAAAATCACTTCCAGGTAACAACTGGCCGTTGATTTGAATCGTGGAGATACGTGAAATCGGCAAACTTGTTTATTTCTGTTGTCATTTTCAGCCGTAACTGTAACTTTTAAAGATATATATTGAATTAGGCCCTATGTTCCCACAGCCCTATGTTATTCTATGTTCCCACATTTCCTTTTTCATAAATTTGTATCAGATTTGATCCCCCTTTCTCCCAATTTGGTAGCCAATTACACCCAACCTATTATCCAGTAGCAGTGGACTACAGATGGAATGTAACCCTAACCCTAACATAGGGCCTCATTTTAAGAAAAATCTTAGAAATGTGGGAACATAGGGCTGACCCCCTTTTAAAGATATATAGGTAAACATGGAGGTCCGACCTATCTGACTATGTTTCTGCTGTGCTTATTTTCTGTGCTGTGTTGCTTTGCTAGCGTCTTTGATACATCAGTAAATAGCGTTACGAATAGGGACATCTCACCGCCAGTCAGACTGAATGTTAGTTTGGGTGGTGTCATGTTCTTCAGTCTGTGGCCCAACAGGTAAATTAATGAACGTGTTGACATATGAAAGGATCGAACGAGCCTTTTAGATGAAGGAGATGAGAGTAGATCCGGTTGTTCCTCGTCCCCGTTTGCTCGGCGCAGGAGTTTATTACCAGGAAGTTACTGCAAACAAACACTGGGATTGGATCTATAACGCAATAAGCAAGTCAAGGTTTATTCAAAACTGACATGAAGTTCTTGCAAATCTGAAAATGACCTTCTGTAGTTTACCTTCAGGGTATTAACAGTAGAGGAAAATATAAGTGCAGTGACTGTGAAGACACCTGGAGGAACCTTTAAGACGTACAAAGATGTCAGAGATTTCTTGGTCCAATTTGAACCTTTGTAAACACATGAACGTCTTTGAAGACCACACCTAAATGTTTATCTTCACACTATGTCCCTTGCGCTCCCTCACTAGACACACACACACACACACACACACACAGGACTCACTTGGCATGCCGGATGTCTGGGAGGGAGCGGTTGAGAGAGATACGGTCGCTGACGTAAATGTTGAAGCCGTTCTCCCTGTAGGCCTGGTCCACCCGGTCGGCGTCAGTCAGTGGGAACGCTTTCCCCTGTTCACCGTTACCTGCAAAAAACACACACACACACACACACACACACACACACACACACACACACACACAGACCTCAGTGCATCTATTCATACAGCAGTTATCTTAAGTCTACACCCCATTCCAAACACTAGCCAACTTTAATTGCTTAGAGGCAAAAAGGAAGAAAAAACCCCCAAAGGATAACATAATGGGTACAATCAAAGTTTAAACAATAACTTCTGACAATGTAATAAAAACAGAGCACCTCAGGGTTGGGAGTGTTCTCAAACTAAACCGGGTGAGGAGCTTTTTAGCTCCGAGCGTAGGGCTGGGTATCGTTCAAATATTTCTGATACCGGTACGGATACCGTGATACCGGTACTTTGATACCAATTCTATAAAAAAAGATTTTTTTTTTTTAATGGCAATGTACACTGAACAAAATTATAAATGCAACACTTTTGTTTTTGCCCCCATTTTTCAGGAACTGAACTAACACCAGATACTAAAGATGGTCCAATACCATTTTTTGCTTCTCAATACTGATTCTGATACCTGAACTTGCATATCGGCCGATACCGAGTACTGATCTGATACCAGTGTGTCATATATTTTATATTTTAACAACTGTATATTTACTGTATACTATCCCTGTATAGATGATATGATGTATAACAGCTGTATACTACTATCCCTGTATAGATGATATGATGTATAACAGCTGTATACTACTATCAGCTGACAATAGGCATCCTAAAATACAATGATTAACATATTAAAATCAGTTACATTACATCTATAATAACAGCAAGCCTAAACAAAAAGGGTTTTAACGGCTCATTTTCAGGGATAAACCCATTCCAACTAATTTACGCTTGTTTGCATAGAGGCGGATTTCCCTGAACAGATAATAAAACTGGGTTGGTGATGATTGCAGCAGATATAAACTGTATTTATGACGACAGAAGTGCATTCAAAGCAGAGATTTACACCGCTGCTGCAGAGCCGCAGAGCAATAAGAGCCAGAGAACAACAGTTCATCTCGATAGAAGTCCATAAATGTGTGAAGATGAGAATACAGTACATGATGAATATGTCGGGCAGTTCTCCTTTACATTTGACAAGATGTCTTTGAGGAGGGACTCTGAGGAGGTTTTGCACCTACCGGATCGAGAGGAATCTCTTTTGATTGCTTCCTGGTCGTGCCAGTCTTTCCTCCGCACGCCGTCGCGTCCCACCTGAGCGTCCTTCCCCACCCGGTTAACCCCCTGTGGACACATACAAACACGGAGAAAGACGGTCATGAGTGCTGTCATATACACGGGCACGCTCCTGGATATTTTGCCTGCCGTGAAGGCTGGTGTAAAGGACCATAATGGAGGTTTGTTGCAGCCAGTCAACTACAATAACAGTGTTTTGCGCTTTAACTGATAAAATGTGATTGACTGGAGATTGTGATTTATTATCTGCAATCGTGTTCATTTTCATAGTTTATAATTAAATCCAAAGGCAGCCATTTCTCCCAAGACCATCAGTTCTGCGGATGCCCATTAATATTTAATACTTGGTCGTGAAACGTTATTAACCTCAGTCAATCTGCTGCTTTTAAGAGCTGGAATGGTGTATCTGAACAATGTATTATATATTGGAGATGTGCTGAGCTATGAATTAGTTTCTGAATGCAACGCTGGTTTGCAGCTGAACCTAAAGTACCACGTGTGTTTGACTTCCCCACCAGCGCACAACTGCAAAGGTTTGACCACTCAAACAACCCTCTACTTGTGGTCAGCAGTGATATAAAATATTGGACATAAAAGGGATTCTCGGGAGGTTGGGTAGCTCAGTTGGTACAGCGTGCGCCCATATAAAGAGGTCAATTCCTGGACAGCAGGTTCCCTGAATGTCTTCCCCCTCTCTCCCCTGGCATGCTGTCCTGGTCATAAAAGGCAGAAATACCCCAAAAAAGAATAAAATAAAAACATTCTCAGAGAACTCACGCTGTGAATTGTACAAGCAAGAACCGACCATAAATATTTTTTGATAATGCACCAGGTTAATGTTTACATTAAGAACTGACCCCTAAAGAGTTTGTGTAAAGTACATTTTACGTAGACTTCCATGGTGGAAAGCAATATATTTAAAGATTGATTTCTGGATTCTATGAAACGATATCAGATCACTCAAACAAAGATCGATTTTGATTTGACGATCGGTTATTTTAACCCAGCCCTATAAAGAAGCGTTGCAGAGTTATACAGCAGTGCAGCACTCACAATAAGGGTTTTTTTTTTTTTTTTTCCACCGGGACTCTGTCAGTATCAGTGTCAGCAGAGAGATTTCTCCAGAGCATCAGACTCACACCCTCCAACGGCGTTGTGCTGAGAGTTTATCCACAGAATGTGTGCTCTCCTATTTCATGCTTGACAATCCTGTGAGGAGAATATCAATGCCGTGACGCACATCTCCACGGAGGCCTTATATACACACAACCGCACACATGCAGACAGATACGCTGCAGCTCAGCATACAAAGACAGACGTTGTTTCTTCTTCCACTTAGTCATTCTACACACTGAGTGACTTTCGGTGACTCGGCGTCGTGAATTACAGGATCACAGCACAATGGAGAAATAATTAGCTTGACGGGAGGAGGCAATTAGGGAAACACTTTAAATACAAATGGCACTACTGACTGCATGAAATACCGTGAATTATTAATCAGACTGCTGGCTTAGAGGAACATGACGTTGAATAACAAACTGTACAGTATGTACGCAAGGAGATTTGGTTTGAGAACTCTTGGAATGTTCTGTCTTTGTGCTCGTGTACTTCAATCTTTAGGCCCTTTCACACACGCACTGTAAACCTGAAATTATTTAGACATCAACAGGCAGAGCTGTATGTGAGAACGCAAAAGTCGGACAACGAACGGTCTTTACCCTGCCAGCTCCCGAGTACAAAGTCTGCGTAATGTCCGACTAAGCCCAAAGTTTGAGATTTCACCTGTGAGCGAGGGGGCGTGTCGATGACGTTTCTATCATACGGCTGGTGCAAAACCGGAAGAAAACACCGAGGGTGAAGAAGACGACGATGGGTGATTTACACAAAGACGCCAACTGGAGAGCCTACCACGTTCAGGAACTCATGTCGGTAAGGGCCGATGACGAAATCACCAGACAGGTTCAAGGAACGGCAAGAGACTCTGTTGTTTATGGCCAAATTATCCGTAACACTTTACTTAAAAGGTATCGACATAACTATGACATGACAGTGTCATGAACGTGCCATAAACGTTATAATAAACAAGTCATAAACGTTCATGACTTCTGTCATTAAGTGTCATTTGGTTTTTGTCATGACAAGTTGACATTGTTTGGGTTGTCTTGATTATGACAACTTGACATTAATCAAAGTGACATTACCAGAGGATGTCTTTGTCATGACAACTTGACATTAATCAAAGTGACATTACCAGAGGATGTCTTTGTCATGACAACTTGACATTAATCAAAGTGACATTACCAGAGGATGTCTTTGTCATGACAACTTGACATTAATCAAAGTGACATTATCAGAGGATGTCTTTGTCATGACAACTTGACATTAATCGGTGACATTACCAGAGGATGTCTTTGTCATGACAACTTGACATTAATCAGTGACATTACCAGAGGATGTCTTTGTCATGACAACTTGACATTAATCGGTGACATTACCAGAGGATGTCTTTGTCATGACAACTTGACATTAATCGGTGACATTACCAGAGGATGTCTTTGTCATGACAACTTGACATTAATCAGTGACATTACCAGAGGATGTCTTTGTCATGACAACTTGACATTAAATTTCTTTGGAGTGTCCTTATTAAGACAACTTGACATTAAACAGGATGACATTGTGTCAAGTTGTCATGACAAAGACATCCTCTGGTAATGTCATCCTGGTTAATGTCAACTTGTCATAATCAAGACAACCCAAACAATGTCAACTTGTCATGACAAAAACCGAATGACACTTAATGACAGAAGTCATAAACGTTTATGACTCGTTTATAAAGTTCATGACACGTTCATGACAGTGTCATGTCGCGATTATGTCGATACCTTCAAGTATAGCGTTACCAAATTATCCCTCGTCTAAACCAAACGGAGTATTTCTAGGATGTGAGAACAGGTCTGCGACACGGACAATCTCCTGTGGCAACAAGTGTCGACGGAAAACTCCGGACCGCGTCGGGACCGGATTTGTGGGACATTGTCCGTCGTTCATATGAGAACACCGCTTTTTTGAGGGACCAAGTTTTAGTCCTAGAGTGGCCCTGTTCTGACCTGATCCGATCGCAAGTGGACAGCTCTAAGTACGTCTGTTCCTGGCATTAGACATAAACGTATGGCAGTTACTTCCTTAAATATTATAAAAACAATCTGAATTCCTGCACGCAGTATCCGACTGTCTAGGTGAAACCTGGCATACTGTGTTTCAGCCTGAATGTATAACCTATGCCATCTCCTGACTGGCCTCTGCTTAGACTGAGAAGCTGTATAGGAGCTGAATATTAAATTAATTCTCCCTACTCTTTCTTACCCTTTTCTTTCCTCCCATCTCCTCACCTCTCTCCTTGACCCCTCTACCACTCCTCTTTCTGTCACAGGCAGATGCCCTCAGTGTGTCATACAAGGACCTGACAAGCAGCAAGAGTCCATCTGTGCAAATTTATACTAAAAAGAAGCGAGATTGTGCCGCCCCATTTCCTCCTGATTAAACTTTCAGCGCACGTCTCCGTGATATTCCTCTGGGGCTTCTCTCGCTGCTCAACGAGACCTTGAAAAACAAGACAAGGAGAGAGGAAAACTTTTCAGCTAATGTGTGCACATGTTTAGTTTTGTGGAAGCAGAACGGGGGCGGGTACTGAACCTAAAGAAAGTAATTGAGACCGACAGTCAAAGAGGATGAGTGAACATACGGGGTGGATCCGATACTTGTGTGTAATAAAAGCGGGGTAAGGTGTAAAAGGACTCTGCAGTGGAAAGCCTTGAATTCACAACCACTTGACTAAGCGTGCACAAAATGTCATTAGTTTTGCAGGTATTTGGTCAAAACATGAATTGGACAATTTCTGAGCCACTTGATGAAACACTTACCAAAGTTTTTACAGTTCATCCTGAGGGGGGAAATAATAGCCGTACCAAATTTGATCTGTGCCAATACTAAATGGTAATCCGTCCAATAATTCTAGTTTAGCCCTCGTGTTGTCTTCCCGTCCACCGTGAATGTGTTGTCCTTCCGGGTCAAAACTGAAAATGAACTTTTTTTGGCACTTTTTACAACGCTTTTTTTGAAATTCATGGTCATTAAACCCAATTTAAATGACATTATACCTAATTTATGAGTTAAAAAAGCAGAAATTATGCATTTTTTGGACTAATATGGATGTTGAGTGAATAACAGACTTTTATGTCAAACTTTAGTCTTGAAACCATTTAAAATATTTTTTTTCTTTTTTTTCAAATGCTATACAATTGAATAAAACACTCAAAATTCAATGAACGTAATCATTAATTGTACCTGCTACGATTGTTAAATGGGTTCTATACAACGTACGTCATGCATCCATGTTATTTTCGGGCAATTTGGTTGTAAGAAACCCATATTTCTGATATTAAAAAAAAACTTTGAAAACGGGTCAAATTTGACCCTAGGACAACACAAGGGTTAGAAAACATTGACATTAACATTCTGACCGACGGGCATTGCTGTCCCTAGGAAATGCAATTTCTGAATTGCGGTGTCAATGCTGTATGCTGAAAGGCTGATGCTAAACTGGATTGCGATTGTGTAAGACGTAGGTAAAGTAGCAGTTGGAAGAGTGGGAATCGGTTTAATTAGTATGAATGTCATTGATAAGTTAAATAATACCAATAATGCAAAAAACAAATATGAACTATAATGATAAAATATTTAAAGTTTTTTTTAAAAAGCTGACGCTAAACTGGATTACTGGCTTCAATTTGGATGAGGAAGCAGCTGGAGTATGAATGAGTATGAAGGAGTATGAAGGAGTATGAAGGAGTATGAAGGAGTTGGAAAAGTGGGAAATGGGTGTGTCAAATTAAAAAATCTCAATCAGCTATGTTCAATATTTTATAAGTTTGAATGGTATAAACAAGAACACCAAAGGCTCATCTTCCTTAACAAAACTAAGAGTATGCAAGCAGCTATGTGAGGCTGTACATGGACTTTTCATTTGATTTTTAGTTTATTATACAGGAAAAATTTAAAACAATAAATAATAATAATAATAATAATAATAATAATAATAATAATAATAATAATAATATACAATATAAATGGGCCTGCCTCAGTTTAAAAACTGGTTTGCAGCAGGTTCCTGTTCTGCAGAAACATACAACATTGAACATAGCTACGGCACATGAGGACAGAAACATTTGTACGGGACATTAGCATGGGCTAGACAGATGCAAACACATAAAACAACAAGACTTGGACAATACATGAACAATCAATGTGTGCAAGTGTAACTGCTGAGAAGGAACAGTTTGTATGCCTTTTTGAAATATGTGATGGATGGTAGTGTTCTGATGTGATAAGGAATGTCATTCCAAATGTTGTATGAAAAAAGGATTTCTGACCATTGTTGTTTTTGTATTGGGGGGGGGGGGACTGGAATGAATGCCTGTGAAAGTGACCTAGTAATGCGTTCTGGTCTCATATTGTGTTCTTCTCACAGCAAGTGTTGGCGAGGTGCTATTTTGAATCTGAAAATAAAATGCAATAGCGTGGCTGTTTATGTAGTTCTGGTAAGTCAGAGCGTTGTGACTGTGACGATCCCTGCTTGATCGGAGTCTGCTTGCTCTCATTCCCTGCCTAACTGTTTTCAAGGTGCCAGTGGAGCTGATGCAGCCTGCCATGGCTAAAAACTAGTCAAACCGTCTTGGTTAATAATAACCAGAAGATCATAAATGGAGCTAGGCGGGGCAGATAGTAATGCCATAAAATGCCTCTGAGGGGGGCAAAGTACCAAATGAGAGCTACAACTAGTCTTCTCATTTGTTTTGTTGCCCAGTAAAACACCCAAATCACTGTGGACACTGTCACACAAGGGACACAGTAGTAGATTTACAGACCCAATCCCAATGTTGGTTTATAATAACGTCGGGGTAGAAACCTCCTGCGTCCCGTACATACAATTTAACGGCGCTGAGCAAACGGGGCTGAGGAACAACTGGATCTACTCTCCATCTGAAATGCACGTTTGATGCTTTCATGTGTTTTACTGTGACTAACGTTAGGTTGGAGAGCCAATTTACCCGTTAGGCTACAGACTAAAGAACATGACACCACCCAAACTAGCAGTCAGTCCGACCGGCGGTGAGATGTTGCTGTTCCTAACGCTGGATTTGGTTAATCAAAGAGGCTAGCAAAGCAACACAGAACAGACAATAAAACAGCAGAAACGTCAGACTGGTTGGACCTCCGTGTTTAACTTTATATCTTTAAAACGTTACAGTTACGGCTAGGGCTGTGTATTGGCAAGAAACTGGCGATACGATACGTATCACGATACATGGGTCACGATTCAATATATTGCAATGTATTTCGATACTGTGCGTAAGGCGATATATTGGGATTTCTTTAAAGTATAACTTTAGAAAAAGACATGATGTTCATAAAAGTCTAAGACGTTTACTTTAGGTTAACAACTGAGTACACAGAAAATCAAACTGCCAGTTTGGGATTGTGGTTCCCAGGTTCTTAGTGAGCTAATGTTTATATGCTAAAGTAGGCCAAAGTTCAGCCGTAGCTACATTGTTAGCTTCTAGTAAAGAGTCAGGCACTGCTAGTCACTGCTAGGCAAGGACACTAGTGGTGCGTCTCAGCATAGCCATCTAGCGGTAGGGGGTTCAAACACAACATAAACGTGAACCACTGTCATTTTTGCACGTAAACTAAAAAAACAACGAAAAAAAAACAAAACGATATTGCGTTTTTGAAAATCGATACAGTATTGTTAAATAAAGTATCGCGACACTCAAGTGTATCGATTTTTTCTTACACCCCTAGTTACGGCTGAACATGACAACACAACTAAACCACAAGGTAACTTTAAATGTGATAGATGCAATACAAATAGCATCCCAGTTCTATCTTAGCCAGCTCATGGCCAACGTGCCAGCCCCGATGAGGCATCGGGATGAGCTGAAAATAAGACAGCACCAAACAGTCATCTGTTTCTCTGCTGTACTACACAGCCCAGTATTGCATTCCTCTACTCTACTAATCACCATCATCAGAAAACTGAGGCTCCACGCAGCCACAAACTCATTCCACTCTGGGCACTTTTCCGCTCTATTAATATTCAAGACACAGCGCAAGACTGATAGGACACTGGAGGAACGACACCACGGCCCACACAGGCTGTGCTTTCTCCATCCCACGTGCTCTCATTAACGGAGAGGCCCCAAAATGTCTCATAAATGACCCAGGAAATAAACAGAAATGTATCTTTAAGGCATAACAAATACTTAGCAGCAAGAGAAAGATGTGAGGCGAGCTGAGAGGACAGGGATGTTACGTAGGCACCTGGCAGTGTGAAGCCTCATTAAATTTAATGCAGCATTTTAGTGCTCCGTTTAACCGACGACAAAAGGCCACATGTCAGTCAGTGTTTGCACGCGGATTCACAAAGGATAGACTGAGAGTGTCACTTGACACGTGTGTGGACGCACGTGTCAATTTTTACGCATTTATGTTATGTTTAACATGAAGTATACTACTGCTTGAGTGCAGTAAATCAATGGGAAACGTTACATGTGTACAGACGAGGCTAGCAGCAGCAGCAGCGCCGTCAGAAACGTTTCTGGTGTGTAAAGACACAGAAAACGCCACGCAGCCGCCACGCAACTGACTGACACGGTTTAGCCGGCCTAAGAGCCTGACTGGGAGACTGGAGTCAGCGGAAGAGGACTGTGTGATATTTCCCCAACCAAGTTTGTGTTGTTGTTATGTCTACAAATGAACCGCCAACCGAGTGGCGACACCGTTCGACGCTGCACCGACTGACGAATGCGTGAGGAGCGGGGCTGGTCGGCTGTCAAAGCTGAGGACACGCCGAGCCGAAGGACACCAGGTAGGTAGGGCTCTAACCCTTACCTTTAGTCGGGCGGCTAAGCGGTTAGCATTTTTAGTTTACAAATACACAAGCAAAACCCAGTTATAACCCCGATGTAACAAGAGTAATCCAGTTTCCCCGTGGTGTGGTTATGCCATGACAGTATGTACGGAGATACGCTCAGATATGGACCCTATGCTGTACCCTACGCCGTAGTCTGACGTGCACCTCCCCAGGGATGCAACTGCACCGCTCGCAACGACTGCGATTGGTCCACTTGGCCGTGGCTTGGTAGCGCCGCATTTCCTTCTACTCATTTCTCCTTCTCCGTGAAATCGAGGAAGAGGCTTAGCTTTTCCTGCTACAGCTTTCCGACCGTGGTCAAGGAGCACAGAGGGAGAAACGGGGTTTCTCCGTCTCCTCCGCCGCAGTCGGTACTCGTTTCGGGGCTAATCCCCGTCACTCTTTAACTCGCGCCACCACGCATACGCACATATTCTGTTGAAGTATATAGATCCTGACAACGGTGTAGGCCACTTGCGTAGGCAACGGCATATGCTCTGCACAGAGCCTACGCACTACTATAAATCAGCCTTCACTCTTCTGTCAGTCATTGGTCCATCAGTTTTTCCCTGGTGACCTTGATGGAGGGATTTGCAGATTATGGAGAGCCTCTCTGAAACGCTGGCTGCCTCACCTCATTTCCATGCTGCTGTGGTCTTCTGTTAATCTGCCCGACAGCAGATTATGTTTGCTGTTCTGTCAGATAGGGCAGGATTGGTGCTGCTGCTGCGGCTTTAGGCTCTCGGCAGCTGTTGTAGAACATTAGGCAGGGCGAGGTTGGTTTCTCCAATCGGCATGCCTTCGTTGATTCTGAGCTTCTAGCTACTCTCATTTGTTTCGGCCCACTCCATCTCGTCTCTGTAGTTATTCTCTCTTTCACTATCCATCATCCGCTGCAGAGCCTGTCTGGAGTTGTCCGGTGTGTCAAGGGCGACCTACCGGTGTCTTTAATTGCAGCCTCGTCAAAGTTGAGCTTTGTTTTTTCTATAATCTTTATAGATTATAGATGTCGTCTGGCTAAAAAAAGATAAACACAACACTGTCCTTGGCTTTGTTTTAGATGCATTCAGACGCACTGTACTAAGGTCGCAATGCCACCTAAGGCGAACAAAAAAAACAGAATACTCATTTGCAAATACCAGCTGGCTGCCAGGACGTTGTCAGGGTGGTCTTTCATTTTGAGAGGTACACCGCCCAGGTAATATCGCTGTCGACCATGAATGATCACCTTAAAGTTTCTGGTGAAAGGAAGGAGACAAATAAGAGTTCTGCAGAGGAATACAAGGGATTTCCTTTTTTTCTATTCCTATCGTTTACAAATCAATTGTCTTGGCTGCTGACTGACGCCTTCAGCCTTTAGCCTGAGCCTTGAGGTCACAGGTGGTGACTGTGGTTTTCACCGTGAAGCTAAATTCTAGGTGTGTCACAAGGTTGTTCATTCTCATCGAAACACAAATAAAAAGATTTCTGCGAGGATCTGTCCCAAACAAAGATGTTTTCTGTAGTCTGTAGGATGGGATTTGTAGTCCCGGGACGTCTCTGCAGCCCCACGATACTTCATTAAGAATGGTTAGACACATACTTTGCCTACATTTAGCAGGTCAGGAACTACAACTCGGGACCCAAAACAGAACTACATTTCTGCAGTAAAAAGGCAGTAAAAAAGGGTGTACAAAAGTTCTTGGGGTTTCATGGAAGAGTTTTAGTTGTGGGAAAAGTCCATTTTTCACTCGGGGCCCTATTTTAACGATCTAAGAGCACGGCATGAAGCGCCTGGCGCAGGTGCGTTTAGGGCGTGTCCAAATCCACTTTTGCTAGTTTGACGGCGGAAAAAAGGGTCCGTGGTCCGGGCGCCTGGTTCAAAAAGGGTTGTACTTAGTGTCTTCATTAATCAGAGGTGTGTTTTGGGCGTAACATGCAATAAACCAATCAGAGATCATCTTCCATTCCCTTTAAAAGACAGGCGCGTTTGGACCTTGGAGCATTGCTGTTATGATGGAGGATTTGCACCGTAATATTTTTATGTGTAATCTTCTGCATGTGTGTGTGCTGCTGTGCGTCCCTGTGTGTGTAACAAGCATAGTGTGCAGGCACGCTGCGCACGAGCCTAGGAGCATTTTACTAATGCTCTGTTAACATAACAATGAAATGCTGAGTTATTGACTTTAGACCAGGTTTTTGTTGGTCAACGGCGCGATCACTTCACGCTGCCTCAAGATAGCAATACGCCCAGAATGCACCTGAACACACATCCATGTAAGACCAGCACGCCCAAAATGCACCTGAACACACCTCCCTGTAAGACCAGCACGCCCATGGGGCCACAGATGGGCGCAGGTGCATTTGCTATTTAAACGACGTGGGCGCTGGACGGGAAACTGACAACTGGGTCGGTCTTAAACTAGTAAAGACACTGGCGTCGGGCTTTGCGCTGCTCCGGGTTCAACATAGGGCCTGATAGCTACTAAGATTAATCGATTAGGTAGGAGTCGTTTAATCGCCAACTATTCTTTCTATGGGAAAAAAGGTCAAAATGATCTGATGTCAGCCTGATAAATGTGAATAAGTTCTAGTTTCTTCTCTCCTCTGTGACAGGAAACTGAATATCTTTGAGTTGTGGACAAAACGAGACATTTGAGGACGTCATCTTGGGCTTTTTGGGAAACACCGATAGTCTTTTTTCACCACTTTCCGACATTTCAGTCCGATTTGGAAGTTTTTGCCACTTTTTTTTTTGTTGACAGTTTTGTCACTTTTTCCACCATTTCAGTTTGACGTTTAGGTTGCTTTTTTCGACAGCAGTTTTACAGCATTTTGCAAGATTTGTGCCACTTTTTTCAACAATTTTGTCGCTTTTTTCCAACATTTCTGTCAAGCTTTTCAATGTGTCTGATGCCTTTTTTTTGACATTTTTGTCGCATTTTTCAAATCAGACCACCTTTGGTCAATAGTTCCCTTTTCCGTTTCCTTTTGCGAAGAGTCGACAGAAGCTTGCTGTGAGAACAGAAGGCGTTTCTGTTCTTTCTTCTTTCCCCCTTCTTGTGGGTCAGATCACAGGCTGATCCACCTCGAGCCCCAGAGACACAATTACCTGTCTGTCCTATTCTCCTCCTCTTCCTCTCCTCAACCACTTCACAGACAAGTCAATTTGCTCCGGCCGTCCTGGCTCATCACACAGAAACATGAGCTACCAATCCTCGCCTTCTAAAAGAATAGTACACCTCCGCCATCACACCCGGCTACAGATCCAACAAGCTGTTGATTAAACTAAGAGGAGTCCCAGCATTACCGGAAAAGTTGTCTGCTGGCAAATAGTCATTTGAAAATGCAACCCAGCGAGAGATGCATCGTTCCCAAAACAGGTTGACCTCTCTCTGGTAGCGTCTCTGTGTTTCTGGAAAAACCAGTCCAGCAGAAAGCAGCCAAAGGAAATCGTTTGTTTTCAGATAAATACCATCCTGCAGGTGTAATCACTGAACCAGTGGAAAGAGAAAAACTAAAAAATAAGCAGCTATCATGTTACTTGAAGGGCAGAAAAAAACCTTTTGACACCATAAAGAAAGAAACACGCCACTGGCAGCGACTACATTGCTGAACCCAATCTGTTGTTTGCCGTTTGTTTGTTTTTAGCCCATGGAGGAATATTCAGTTATAAAAGAAAGCCAATTGGGAGTTTTGAGACTGGAGATCTATTCCAAATCCATATCCGCTGCTATTTGCTGCCGACGCTGAGGATCTCCAGGCGGAGGTTGCGGTGCCGAGACCTCCCCTGGAAGAAAGAGTGCAGCGGGGCTGCCGCGCCGACGTCTCATCTCCCAACAGGAGTCATTATCCACGGCTCTGCTGTGACCACAGACACCAGGCAGAGGCCTGGACAAAGGCCACGACAGATGGCTTGCCTCGCTACCGTCTGCGGGCGGAGAGCTGTGCTTCACTCTTAGATGCATGACACAGACGCGAAAAACAACTTTCATGTTGTGTGACCAATTTCACCCCTTGCAGGATGTTTCTTCTGCAGAAAAACAGTGAGTCAGTGTTGATCTCGACTACCATCCAGGCAAACAACAAGCACGTCCAATACCTACACCAGTCTAGGCACGAGCCACTGTGAGATTCTGACGGTATGATAACCGTCAGCAAAAATATTACGGTTTCACAGTATTGCAATTACAGCTTTAATTGCAATATTGTGTATTATTTACACAGTATGTGTATTATCATTGTGTAGTAATATGTACAGTTTCTCTTCACTGACTATTGACAAAGACTAAAGTCTAATCTAAGTATTAGGAGCAGTGGACAGCTATGTATACACAGCATCCGGGGAGCAAGTTGGGGTTCAGTGTCTTTGCTCAGGGACACTTTGACATGTGGCCAGAGGAGCCGGGGATTGATCCGCTAAATTTGGGTGGGTTATGGGGCGACCACTCCGAGCGACAGGCCACACTACCACTATACACCATGCCATTCTAGTTCAAATTTGTTTTATTACAGCGGACATCGTGTGATGGATGTGTAAGGGGCTTCAGTGGTAATCTACAGCTGTGTTACCGCTGCCGTGATCGCAGCTTCCACTGGCTCCCGTCCAAACTCATCTGAGCAAAGTGCTGTTCAAATAAGCTCCTTATTATCACGTCTGAAGGCGGAGGAAGCGGGAAAGACTCTACGGTGACCATCACGTGTAAATGCAGGACAGCGGAGTGTCCTTCCGGCCGACGCCAGGTCAAGGTACGGCGACAGGAACGACGTAATGTGCTGCAGCATCCTTGAACACGGTGAGTAATTCCTCCCGGGACGGGTTCTGTGACGCTGCACATCTCCGGCCTTGTAGAGAGGTCTAGACAGACATGGAACAATGTCTCCATTGAGAGATAATTATATGCAAAACGTTTCCATCCACCTATTCATATGTATAGGGCCGATGGAATACATTGATTTAAAAAAAAAAAAAAAAAAAAGGAAAAACCTGCAGCCACTTGTCTCTGTCTGTGGTCACCACCCGGTAGTCTGACTCGTGCCCTGCCTACAGTACTATGTGACTGGCTGTAGAGCTGCAAAGATAGTGTCTTCTCTCCTCTGTGACAGTAAACTGAATATCTTTGAGTTGTGGACAAAACAAGACATTTGAGGACGTCATCTTGGGCTTTTTGGGAAACACTGATCCACATTTTTCACCATTTTCTGACATTTTTGAGACCAAACTACTAAAAACGGAACATTTTCTTGAGGAAGGACGCCTACATCCCCCCCGCCGAATACACGCAACCAAGTCTCCCACAGAGCTCGAGCAAACACTGCAAGCTGCCAGGAGTGTGTTCACCCTCTCGCCCCTTCCCTCGGCTTCCTCTCTGGAAGCACAACTCCGAGCCTTGTCTCATCATGTTGCTGCTGGGTTTGGCTGCATTCAGCGTGGGAGGCCCGGCGCCACCGAGGGGGCAGAGGGACAGATGTGGCTTACATAATGACCCGCAAATCAGTTATCCCAGTGGCCCTAATCCTACCAGCATCCCTCCCTACATCTCCCCATGGCTGCCTCGTCCTGGTGTGCCAAGCTTCTTTTTTTTTTTTACTGTGCCGTGGGTGAGCCAGCGGCACGCTGCTGCTCTCCACGGCTGGTTAGGAAGAGCCAATCAGAGCTCAGTCGGGAGAGCTTTTACAGCTCCACAGGAAGGCAATTATCGACATTTGTCAGTGAGGGGACAATCAGGCCGCGGGATGATAGCGCGGGGCTCAACTGACAGAAGACCAATATGAGAGCATAATGTGAAACTAAAGTGGGCAGAGGCAACGCTTCGAGAACTGTCAGAGAGATTCAGTGGCTGGTTCACAATGGAATATTAATTTACTAGTGTTTCCATTACATTGATTCATGTGTGTGTGTGTGTGTGTGTGTGTGTGTGTGTGTGTGTGTGTGTGTGTGTGTGTGTGTGTGTGCACTCTGACTGCCTGAGCGCCGTCAGCCTCTGGCTCTACCGTACATCTATGACGCCGGCTTTCACGATTTCACTCGGAACTCCCGAACCCGCAAGTAAGTTTCGGTCTGCCGTTGTTTATCACGTAGGGCCCAGTCTGAATCGACGACAATCCATTTACGTGATAATCGGCGGAACGTCCCCCCCCCTGGCAGCCGGATGTCCCTTGCCGTGAAAAACTCCGTACAACGTCAACAAACTTCGAGCTAGCACGCTACACATGACGATACACAGGTAAGAGCTGATGAGGTTTAACCGTGTATCGGCTACTTTAAATAGCTCACGTTACTGTATTGTGTCAACAGTTTACTTCATTTAATATCGTATGTGGCGTTTTTCTTTTGCGGGGTGCAA
Organism: Sander vitreus; assembly: GCF_031162955.1. Lineage (NCBI taxonomy): Eukaryota > Metazoa > Chordata > Actinopteri > Perciformes > Percidae > Sander > Sander vitreus. Next base: position 1,568,202 of record NC_135867.1, read on the forward strand.
ATGTTCCACCAGAACCAGTTCACTTCCTTCCTTCTTCTCCTATCCCAGAATGCATCTGTGTTGTAGCCAGACCTTACGCTACAGCTCTGTGGAGGTCTGGCAAGCGAGACTACATAGAGCCTAGAGTTAGCCAACGTTGGCACTTAAACACAACGTCAGTTAACTTTAACCAGCCCGGTTCTATGTGAAAACAACAGCAAAGAAAAAACTGATTTTAGTCGTTACTTGGGTTTGCGGTTTGGGAGTTCCGGGTGAATTCATGGAAGATCTTACCGTATGTACTGGCGTCAGGGTTCATCCCTCAAAACCCTCATTGAAGAACACAATATCAAACAATACAAAAATAAGATTCTAAATCTGTGGGAAACACTGTTTACCAACTTGGTTTCAGCCTGCTGCCTCACATCAACGCTGGGTACAGAGACAAGCAACAGTTCAACTGAGACTCCAAGAGACCAACAATAGAAAATGACTCATGGCTCAGAAATGACTCATCATTATTCGAGATTAAAACATAAAAAGAGGCTGTCGATCCCTTTCAAAGTCCATTCAGATGCTCACTCTTATAGTACTAATGGTATCTTATAGGGCTGCACAATATGAGGAAATTATCTAATAATATTGGAGGGAATGATCTTCATTTTGTCAGGCCTGGCTGGTGCCTTCTTACTGCAATCAGTCAGCAGACCTATTACAATAACAGAGCAGTCTCTGTACTGCTGTGCCTTGCAGAACAATTAACATTTCCGAAAGCTTCAACAGGATCCTGTGCCAATCAACTCTAAAAACATTTGGTTTGTCTAAAGGCTCTGACACACCAACCCGACGGCCGACCGTCGGCAGAAAAGGCCGTCGGACTGACAGCCTCCCCGAGTTGGTCAAAAAAGTGCCTCGGAACACACCGAAGAGACGCCGACTTGAGTGTACGAGACGAGTCTCCATAACAGCAGGCGGCTCTAATCTGTGTTGTCGCCCAAGAAATGAAAACCGGCAGCTGATTGGACGAACGCGTCACGTGGGTCTGGCTTCTCCGTAATTTCAAAGCCAGACCGTCATGGCGACTCGTCGGAAGACAATCTCATATTATACATATTGGACGTAAATAGGCCGTGCAGTTGCTGAATCTGTCTTCATTTCAGATCGACAAAGGTCAGTTAAAAAAACGTTTTCTTCAGATTTTGAGAGCTCTAGTCACGCTCATCCCGCTCGTCATTTCCGGGTTAGCACTCCACCAATCAGATTGGTCATTGAGTCCGACTGCCCGCCCTCCGATTCAACATGTCAAATCGGCCCAAATGAAGGCCGACGGCTCCTCCGACGGACGACGGCACGGAACACACCGAACAGACTCGGGTCACCGACCTCGCCAGACCGTCCGACGGCCGATAATCGGGTTGGTGTGTCAGCGCCTTAAGACGGGCATGACACAGTTTTACAGAGAAGGGAGACAAAGTGAGATACAGCAGCTCAACACCTCAAAAAGAAGCACATGGAAAAACTGCGTGCATGAGCTCAAAATTCACAGAGAGCTCTTCTCAAACAATTACCACACCCACGTGCAGTGCAAAGGTCTGAAAACACTCACTGACTCTCTTTGACCCTCTTCCCAAAGGGAGAAGACCTGATATGAATGGGAGAAGACCTGATATGAATGGGAGAAGACCTGATATGAATGGGCTGCTTTCACTAGCTGACAAAAAGTGAGCGTCATGCGGCCAGGACAGTTACGTTTAGGCAACAAAACGACTAGTTCAGTTTAGGGGGGAAAAAAACGCTCCAGCTTGATTGTATTTCTTTAAACCAATCAGCAGCGTGTTTTCCGGACTATAAGTCACTTTTTTTTTCATAGTTTGGCTGGTCCTGCGACTTTTAGTCAGGTGCAACTTATATATCAAAATATATATAATTTAACATGTTTGTAAATGTTAATTCATACTGACTGACATGAACCAAGGAGTAAACGTTAGCGTCTACGTTAACATACCGGACACCTATTCAGCCCCTTGTTCTGGGGGCTGTTGGGTAGTTTAATAACTGTTAATGTGTTACGTTAACATAGAGGACACCTACCGTATTCAGCCCCTTGTTCTGGGGGCTGTTGGGTAGTTTAATAACTGTTAATGTGTTACGTTAACGTAGAGGACACCTACCGTATTCAGCCCCTTGTTCTGGGGGCTGTTGGGTAGTTTAATAACTGTTAATGTGTTACGTTAACGTAGAGGACACCTACCGTATTCAGCCCCTTGTTCTGGGGGTAGTTTAATAACTTGCCTTTCCAGATTAAATGTCTGTTCTTGGTCTTGGATTTTGTGAAATCAATTCCTAAATAAATGAGACTTATAGTCCAGTGCGACTTATATATGTTTTTTTTTCCCTCTTCGTGGCGCATTTTTTGACTGATGCGATATATATTCCGGAGCCACTTACAGTCCGGAAAATAGGGTGATTGTATTTTGAAAATACAACATGGTGTTCTGTATCACTTACTTGAGATGTTGAATCATTTCAATAATCCAGCGTTACATCTGAAGCGGTAGGGCTGTCCAATTAATCAAATTGTAAATCGCAATTACGATTTCGGCTTCAACCGATCACAAAAACAAGTGAGATAATAATAAGAATAATAAGTGAATAAGTGAGCTTATTTTGCACGTTACGTTTTGCAACTAAACTCTTGTTTTGTCTTGTGTTCTGAAGGGGAATTCAAACAGTTTAAAAACGGGAAAACGCGTGAAGGGAAATTTCACAGTTCGGGGTGTTTTCACTGGGTTTTTTTACTTCAATATTTCTTTTCCCAAAAGTCACTGAGTAATCGTGTTAAACGGTCTTCAGTAGGGCGGCACAATTAATCGTAATTTTATAGAAATCGCAATATGGACTAGTGCAATATCCAAATCGCAGGGGGGTGCAATATTTGTTAAAGGGCAAAATATGTGTCAAACCATTCTGAATGAAGTACTGAGGTGCTGCAGAGACTACAGACTACAGAAAAATACTTCGTTTGGTACAGATCCTCGCAAAAAAAAAAAAAAAAAAAATATCACTCTTCAATCATTTTTCCCCCCCATATTTTTCAATGAGAATGATACAAAAAGAATCCAGTATCGTGAATCATATCGCAATATCAGTCAAAACAATCACAATGAGATATTTTCCCGATACCGTGCAGTCTTCATTTCAATATTGACCAAAATGATTGTGATTTTTGTTCTTCATCGAGCAGCCCTACAATGCCGTCAGCAAACCAGCAGTTGAGTGACAGCAGTGTTGACATTAAACGAGACCGTTCCCCACATGGCATCAGATCCTACCTCAAACATTTCCCTGAGCTTGGGGGAAGAAAAAAAAAATCCCAGCATCCATTGCTGGTTTCATTCCCCTTCTCCTCCACCCACAGCTTGTATTTTCACGCATCGCTTTGCATCCCTAATCACTGCCAATGAAAACATTTTATATAAAAAGGAAAGAACAGAAAATTTCCCCCCGATTATGATCCAAGATGTAGACAGGCGTATGTGTGAATGAAAATGTTGAAAGCCCTATGAATGCTAACAGTGACATCACCCGCTGTTCACGCCGAGGAGCTCGCTAAGGAACAGCCACGGTCTAGCGGAGGAAAAAATGCAGCAATTTCTTCCGGAGACAGCGCGTCAATCTTCAACAGCTGTTCAGAAGTGCTGGCGCGGGCTGCGGTCTTGATTGCTGAAAAGCGCTTTAAGACTAGAAGACGAGACCAACTGCCTCGGCTCAAGCTCTTCCTCCGAAGCTCTCTGAGCTGCAGGAAACATCTGTTGGGCCGTGATCTGTCAAAATGAAACCGAGTCGTCACACTTCACGGAGAAGCAGTGGCCTAATGGTGAGAGAACAAAATGGTTTGTTCTGGAAACTGTGGGAACCATAGGCGTAACTTGCAGGGGGGGTCTGACGCCCCCACCGCTAGCCTAGCTTAGCACAGATCCTGGAGGTAACTGACTCCATCTAGCCTAGCTTAGCACAGATCCTGGAGGTAACCGGCTCCATCTAGCCTAGCTTAGCACAGATCCTGGAGGTAACCGGCTCCATCTAGCCTAGCTTAGCACAGATCCTGGAGGTAACCGGCTCCATCTAGCCTAGCTTAGCACAGATCCTGGAGGTAACTGACTCCATCTAGCCTAGCTTAGCACAGATCCTGGAGGTAACTGACTCCATCTAGCCTAGCTTAGCACAGATCCTGGAGGTAACTGACTCCATCTAGCCTAGCTTAGCACAGATCCTGGAGGTAACTGGCTCCATCTAGCCTACTGCTCCCAATAAGTGACAAAATAACGCCAACATTTTCCTATTTACATTGTGATTTGTATAGTTTGTACAAATAACAAGGTCACATGAGACACAGCCATCTTCTAACCGTATACATACTGGGAACTATATTCTCAGAAAGGTGAAGCATTTCTACTCTCTGTCCGGTGCTCCTCAGGTGCTGCTAGCATATCACTCCGCCCAAGTAGCAGAAGTAGCAGTGCTTCGCCTTTCTGAGAATATAGTTCCCAGTTTGTATACGGTTAGAAGATGGCTGTGTCTCATGTGACCTTGTTATTTGTACACGCTGCGACTATACAAATCACAACATGGAAATATGAACATGTTGGCGTTATTTTGTCACTTATTGGGAGCAGTAGGCTAGATGGAGCCGGTTACCTCCAGGATCTGTGCTAAGCTAGGCTAGATGGAGCTGGTTACCTCCAGGATCTGTGCTAACCTAGGCTAGATGGAGCTGGTTACCTCCAGGATCTGTGCTAACCTAGGCTAGATGGAGCTGGTTACCTCCAGGATCTGTGCTAAGCTAGGCTAGATGGAGCTGGTTACCTCCAGGATCTGTGCTAAGCTAGGCTAGCTGTGGGTGCGTCAGACAGAGTTACGACACGCACGGAGATGAGAAGGGTATGTCTGGACTTCTCTAACTCTGGGGGAGACGGGGAATAAGACAAAGTCCCAATAAGTTGGCGTGTTCCTTTAAAGTATAATTTTAGAAAAACATTTTAAAAAAAGACGTGAGACAAGTGCATAAAAGTCAAAGAAGTTTACTTGCTAAAGTAGGCCAAAGTTCAGCCATGGCTACATTGTTAGCCTTTTAAAAAAAAAAAAAAAAACAGTTTGTCACCTTTTGTTTTTCGAGTTTTTTTTCAAAGGTTTTTGTCGCTTCTTTCTAAGTTATTATTTCCACACTTTTTTCGAGGTTTTTGTCTCTAGTTGAGTTTTTTTCCGGCGATTTCTTCGATGTTTTTTTCGGGGGTTTTTTTTTTAATACATGCAGACATGTCCCGGGATCTCCCCAGATAGTTGGAGATCTCAACGTCCCTGCCCCCCCCCCAATGTTTAACACACAGAGATACACCCTTGGTGGGAACGAAGTGCTGCTGAGCACAGTATTTTTTCTCCTACTGTACTAGTTCATTTCCCACACAATGTGTTTCCATGCATCTTGTTCCAGTAGCTCATTAAAGTTGTTGTTCGGCGGATGAATCGGTGCATGCCTAGTACTGTGGTCAAGTACACACACACACACACACACACACACACAGGCTTTTTTCAGCATGGAAACAGGAAACATTCTCCCAGCCAACAATAACAACACTGAACACGACAACTTGAGGTGAAAAGTCCAGGTCCATTCCAGCCGGCAGTTAATAGCACGTTCTCAATGGTGAGCCTTAATTGGGAACACTATACAGTTCAGAAATGCGTCTGCGGACTAATAAACAGCAGGCGACCTTTAATTCCTACTTCATCAAGATTACCAGCGGCCGATAACGACGGGTCCAAGGGTCAGAGTCCGTGTGAGTTCTTTAGTGAGGACCAGTTGGACAATCAGTGTTTTCCTTAGGTGCATGTACAGTATATGGCGGGGGTTCAGGAGGTCCGCCCTCAAGAAACAAAAATGCCATTTCACATATTTTTGGACAATTATTATTTTCATATTTGTGTCTAAAACATTGTAAAAGCTAGAGAAGATCATAGACACAAAAAAACAAAAAAAAAACACTCAAAAATCTTAAAGACGGGCCCCAGGTTAGCTCACCTGGTGGAGCGGGCGCCCGTGTGTTGAGGTTTCCTCCTCGATGCAGCGGCCACAGGTTTGACTCCGACCTGCGGCCCTTTGCTGCATGTCATTCCACCCTCTCTCTCCCCTTTCATGTCTAAGCTGTCCTATCCAAAATAAAAGGCCTAAAATGCAGTAGGTAAGACTTATAAAACATATCTGCTGAAACTGACCCTGTGGTCCAGTAGAACTACATGAAGCAGGTCATTAAAAAAATGGGTATCCCTGTTCAGATGCACCAATCAGGGCCAGGGGGCGTGTCTAACTGCGTGTCAATCACTGCTCATGCACACGTATTCATTCTCCCTTGTGGGAGGAGGGGCTTAGGAGACCGTTTTGGGCTTTAGTGGAAAGGGGGGGGAGGGACTGAGAAGTTGTCGATGTTTAAAGTCCTGGATCTTCTCAGTCCTACCTACGGCACCTTTAAAGCTAAAGAAGTCCCGACTACAATCATTAGATCTGAGAAAAGTCTTTTCTTTCACCGCATGTGAATCGATTTTCTTGCACGCCCCTAATGAATGACCTCTGCTAAGAGCTGAACAGGTGGAATTCGTGCTTTCCCTAGCTTTGAGGAAGACTAAGGTGCGCATATATTTGGAGGGAGGGTTAGGCGTCCTTTCTCAAGAAAATGTTACGTTTCTCAATCTGTGTCTAAAATGTTGAAAAAGCTAGAGCACATAATAAATAAATAAATAACACTTAAAGCTAGAGATGTTCCGATACCGATACCAGTACCAGTATCGCCTCCGATACTGCCTAAAACGCTGGTATCAGTATCGCGAAGTACTGGAGTTTATGCACCGATCCGATACCACGTAATCTACGTTGAAGTAGTTTATTTATGTTCTTTGGGCGTTCATGTTTCACAAAGAGTTTAACCTGAGCCAGACTGACAACAGAGACTGAAATAATATCACATCCATACAGGGATAGTAGTATACAGCTGTTATACATCTTATCATCTATACAGGGATAGTAGTATACAGTTGTTATACATCATATCATCTATACAGGGATAGTAGTATACAGCTGTTATACATCTTATCATCCATACAGAGATAGTAGTATACAGTTGTTATACATCATATCATCTATACAGGGATAGTAGTATACAGCTGTTATACATCATATCATCTATACAGAGATAGTAGTATACAGCTGTTATACATCATATCATCTATACAGGGATAGTAGTATACAGCTGTTATACATCATATCATCTATACAGGGATAGTAGTATACAGCTGTTATACATCATATCATCTATACAGAGATAGAAGTATACAGCTGTTATACATCATATCATCCATACAGGGATAGTAGTATACAGCTGTTATACATCATATCATCCATACAGGGATAGTATACAGTAAATATACAGTTGTTAAAACATAAAATATATGACACACTGGTATCAGATCAGTACTCGGTATCGGCCGATACGCAAGTTCAGGTATCAGAATCAGTATCGGGAAGCAAAAAATGGTATCGGACCATCTCTAGTTAAAGCTTAAAGACAAAACTTAAAGCTAAAGAAGTCCCGACTACAGTCATTAGATCTGAGAAAAGTCTTTTAGTTACATTCATTCGGTTTAGGTGCTGCACCCTAAACCTTGTAATGGAGCCCGGACATGTTCGTATCTGACCCAAGCTTAGTGTGACTGTGAAGCACATTCATGCTGAAAAACAAGCCTTCTCGAGGATGCATCTTATGTGTGTGAGGCTTAGCACAGTGAAGCACGGAGCGGGCCTTAAATTGGCATCCTGGGATTAGCTTAATCATCTGAGCATAAAAAAAAACCAAGCGGCTCCATCACCCACGTGGCTGTAATTAAAAGGCCGACTCCTCGCTCCGTAGCCACAGGCTGTCTGCTGCACCTGTCCCTCACTTGGCTCCTTGCGCTGATCTGGGCCAGCAGATCCCTGACAGGCATACAGAGCAGCTTCTGCACGCGCTCGAGTCTGTGCTGCAGCCAGCAGCGAGTCAACGTCGGCCTTGTGCGGAGAACGCGGGGAGGATACGCTCTCCGACAAAGTCAGCGTGTGAACAAACACCTCTTTTACCCCTCTTTTTTTAATTCCCCCCCCCCCTCCTCCTCCCGACGCGTTTCATCCCACTCCCTCGCTCCGCCGTTTCTCTCTCGGCTAGGAGTGATGAAGTGCAACGACTTAAGTCTGCAGCGAGTAACTCTACTTGTCTTTGCAAATGACTTTCATCCCTCAGTCTCCCTCGTTTCCAGAGGCTTAAAAGACGTTAGAGATACAATCTCATTTCCCCAGTCTAGCAGCGCTCAGTCAGACGGCAGCAGGTACTTACCTACGAGCTAGAGTCCCCTGATCACAAACCTCTGGAGCGCCCAGATTTATTGTCTCTCTAAATTGGGCTCGGGTTCAAAGGAATCGACTCTCCAATCAAAAGCGACCTTTGTTTGAGGGATCTTTTATCGATTATTAAATGTCCGTGTTCCAAATAAGTTGGTCTAACTTATGGTAGGGATAGACCAGTTGTTCCCCAGCGCCCCCTATCCATTATCCAGGTCCCTTACCGCCCCCCCAGTCAAATGAGATGTAGGCTAATTGCCCTGAATATTATGATTGATTGATGATTAGGCCCCTAACTTTTGTTGAATGTTTAATGAAGACTTTAAATTTCATGACAAGACCGATTTGTAATGCTGCACCACCCCCGCTGAGAAACACTGGGATAGGCCGATGATCGGCCGTGGCCGTATTCAACTCTTGCGGCGGGTCGGCCGTGCGCGTGTGACGAGCGCAACCGGTTCGCGGGGATTGCGCCCGCGCCTCCCCGCACCTGCCTGCTCCAGTCTCATTGAAAATTAACTACGGGGGCGCGACCACGTGCGAAAAGCCCTTAATCCCCGGACGGGTGGACTGGGACGCCGTTGCCTCCGTGTCGGTTAATGAGGGTCGGCCATCGCTCGGAGAAAAAAAAAACTAAATTAGCATCCCTACCCTCTCTGGCCTCACATTAACCGTCTCTAATGTTTAACACGGACGGACAAAAAACTCCAGGTCCCCGCCCCGCACTGATAGAAGACTATTTTCACAAAAACTAAACTCTAAACTCCAATGGGCTCTCACAATGGTTATCTTAAACCATGTTAAATTGTCTTAATCCCACTCTCACAGCCTCTCTAATTGCTCTTAACCTCACAGGATTCATAGTTGATGCGATTTTCTTAATTGCAGAGAGCCCCTCCCGTTTCCCCTCGCTTGTTTGCAGTCATATAAGGTAATTCACTGCAGACTGAAATTATTTCCAATTGGAAAAAGAGTGCCTTGGGGATGACTGGGTTTTCTTCAAATCCTTGTGTGTGTGTTGCAATCTGCAAGAGCAGTTTTTTTGCAGCAAAAAAAAAAATAAAAAAAATAAAAAATAAGGCAGCCTAAATAAATCCACTGCATTTCAATTTTGGTTCCTGTGCACTTTGGACTCGCGCTTCACGTAGGTGCAGCCTGGAGGTTTCTCAGATATCACCCGCCTGCTATTGGCATAAACATCATTCCCTCTCTCCCACGTGATGTCAATGCTGCAGAAAAAGGAGAGATGTTTCACACAACCACGGGCTAAACTCTTGTTCAGCTGTAATGTTTCTCAGAATAGCAACAGAGGGGAAACAGACAGGGGGGAGCTGCGGGCCAAACCGTTTGAAACGGCTGGAAGCGCCGAGGACAAGCATGGCAATCGGGGACATATCGTTTGACTTTAAAATGTCTCGGTTTGGCTCAGTTCCTTCCTGGGAATTAGTTTCCGGGATGAGAAACGTGTCAACTCGTTCTTGCAAATATTTAAAACGCAGAGTAAACAGTTAAAGGAGAACCTATCCATTCACTGAGGTACGGTACGTCAGGGCTGTTTGTCAACATTATATTAATATCTAGGGAGAGATACAGGTTTGTTCTTCCAACATGTTGCTGTGAAACAGGGCTGGGGAATATGTCCATGTTATATCGATATCGATAGATGAGGCTAGATATCGTCTTAGATTTGGGGTATTGTAATATCCTGGTATGACACAAGTGTTGTCTTTTCCTGGTTTTAAAGGCTGCATTACCCCACGGTCACATTAGCTACAAAAGAGAGCGACGTGCACGCGCTTGTGGGCGCTCCGGGGGCGTGCCTAGCCTACTCCTGGTTGCTTGGCAACAGTAAACAGAAATTCCCCGGTGCTACCTTCAACCACGTCTTACAAGTCACTTCAGGAGGTATTGTCAAGTCACAAGATTTAAAAGTATTTATTTCTCGATAAAAGTAACAAATTATACGAGATGAAATGCCAAGCGTATCAGATATATACAGAAATACGATGTATTTATACGAAATACGACGTCCTGAAGCGTTTTCCGCCGTCTTGAACTATTTCCTTTGACTCGAGCCACTGACAAACGCCGCGCTGCCCTCACGCTGCCTTCACTCCGATAGGCAGTCGCTTTGTCGCATCGCTCAGCATTTGCATAAAATAGACTTCTCGTCTATTTTGGCCCCGCCTTGCTCGTGGCAGGCAAACGGCCACCCCCATTGAAAATGAATGGTAGCCTGTCGCTTTGTCTCTGTCTCTTGTAGCTAATGTGACTGTAGGGTTACAGTACGGTGATGTCATTTTCTGAACACACCAGACTGTTCTAGCCTATCCATTATTTGCCTTTACTCACTTAGTCATTATATCAACATAACTGATGATTATTTAACAAAAATCCCACTGTGTGCACATCTTGTGAAAGCACCAATTGTCAACCCTACAATATCGATACATTTGGTCAAAAAATATCGGGATATTTGATTTTCTCCATATCGCCCAGCTCTGCTTTGAAAGTATTAGCCCCTTTTTTTGTTTATTGTAAAAATGTAGTAGGCTACAAAGAAAACTATTTTCTGAAAAGGGCTACAACTAAAGGCTACACACCGGGTCGATAATCGGCCGTCGGACAGTCAGTGACTCGAGTCTGTTCGGTGCCGTCGTCCGTTGGAGGAGCTGTCGGCCTTCATTTGGGCCGACCTGACATGCTCAGTCAGAGACCGGGCAGTCGGGACTCACCCGGAAATGGCGAGCGGGATGAGCGTGACTAGAGTCTCTCAAAATCTGACGAAAATCTGTCAAACTGGTCTTTGTCGATCTGAAATGAAGACAGATTCAGCAACTGCACGGCCTATTTCTCTCCTAAAATGTTTTCAGAAACACGTTTTGGTGAACTATTTTAGTCCAATATGAGATCGTAATCTGAATGAGTCGCCAGTAATGGCCGGCTGAAAAATCCAAAATCCGGAAGCAGCAGCCAGACCCACGTGACGCGTTCGTCCAATCAGCTGCCGGTTTTCATTTTTTGGGCGACAATACAGATTAGCGCCGCCTGCTGTTATGGAGACGTATCACGTCTCGTCGCTTTGGTGTTCTGAGGCACTTTTTGGACCAACTCGGGGAGACTGATCAGTCCAACTGGCTTTTCTGCGACGGCCGGCCGTCTGGTTGGTGCCTAACGGCCTTTACAATTAGTTGTCGATTGTGTGGGTTATTTTCTGGATGAATGGATGAGTTGTTTGGTCTCTAAAATGTGGATCAGTGTTTCCCAAAAAGCCCGAGAGGACGTCCTCAAATGTCTCGTTTTGTCCACAACTCAAAGACATTCAGTTTCCTGTCCCAGAGGAGAGAAGACACTAGAACAATATTCATATTGAACAAACTACAATCACACAAATTTCACTGTTATTTCCCAAAAAGACAAACATATTCATCAATTATCAAAACTGTTGCCGATTGATTTAATAGTTGACAACTAGTCGATGAATCTTTGCAGCTCTAAACGTTTTTTGTTGAAATAATCCTGCTGAGTCACGTAAATCCCTAGTCTGGCTATCAGCAGACCAAGATCAATCTTAAGACTGAACATTAGTCTGGGGAGTCTGCTCTGGATTCTCTACCGCACATAGTTCAAATGGCTCTGGACGCGATTGGACAGTCCTTCAACCAATCAGACCAACGATCCAACGGTGACGTAGCAGCGACCGCGGCATCAACGGGCTGCTGCGCTTCGCCGGCCGCCATGTTGAACGTAAACAAGAAGCTGCTTGGTCGCTTCTCTATCGTCATCGCGTTAAACCCGCCAATAGCGTGCCAGGTGCATAGGCCAGTTTGTGATTGGTCCCCGCAAAATTGTAACGGAAGCAGGATAGAAGAACGTACAGGTTTCCAGCCCGAGCTGCAGGGAGAAATCAAATCGCCGGCAGATCAGGCTGGGTTTCCCCAGAACGTTGCAAAGCTCCAACACAGACCTAACTTGGCACCAAACGTGGCATCACACCATCATTGGTTGAGTTTTTTTATGAGTTCATGACCATCTCGACTAGATTTCATCGGGTCCAATCATCTCTGGGCACACTTGCATCCTAATTATATCCAACACGCGTTGTTCAAAAGTTCCTTCTGTTCTTTTGAATAGATAAAAAGTGAATGAATAAAGCATCGAGGGTTTGTTTATTTTGCCTTAAAAAGGACAAATGTTAGACTTTCAATGTTTTCCCTCGGGCCTGCTGTGGGGTGGGGTGGGGGGGGGGGACACGACACATAGGGGTCAAGCAAATATCTGATTTGCATTATGACTGTGGGGCAGGAATACATCACACATCAGCAGACGGCGAGGGAATTCAAAATCAGACCAAAGCTCTGGGGGGGCAAAATAATTTGCCTGTTTTGCAAGCTTCAACAATAGGACAGGGCGTCGAGACCCGGTTCCAACTTGGGACAGTTACGTGGTTATGTTAATATGGTTTCGAATGAGTTCCAATCATCGGTTCCAACTTTAACAGCCGTTGGTTTGGCTTTCCGTTAGGGCGTGTGGATTTTTCTAAGACCTTTTTGGGGCTTTTGTCATACTTTGAAGAGAAACGGGAAAAGCAGTTGAAAAAGGGCAGCTGGCGTTCAGGTCCGAGCCGTTTAATCTGGCCTCGGCGTCGGATCTATAATTCACCACAGCGATTGACTGATTATCGGGACTTTTTTTTTTTGGCAGTTTGCAGATCATCTGTATCTGCGTTTTATTTGCCCGATAGCCGACAAAGTTAATGAATTAAAAAGTGTTGTACTTTGGCTCGGCTCCAGCTCTGTGTCTGTCCCTCTGCTCCTGTTCCACTCACCACTGAGTCTGACTTAATGTCCCGCCCACAACACTATCTGACTCTCTGTTACTGGCTAGAATGTCGAAAGATTCTCATTCATTAAATGATTGCTATTGTCTTCCCGTCGACCATGCACTTCTCTGGTTTGATTTGCCTGTTTATAAAGCATAAAGTAGCCTATAAATGATCACCCAAATTCTGTGTTACATCTTTTTGGCCAACTTCATAACTTATTACCACTAGTTTTACACTTCTTTATGGAATTGATGGTGAAGAAATCTCATTTACATGAAATTACGCCTAATTATTGAGTAAAAATAAGCAGCAATTAGGAATTATCTTGACTAATAGAGAAACATGTTTAGACCATAAAAGTAGTGATCAATCAATCAGCGTATGGAACCATCCATGTTATTTTTAGGAAATTTGTTTCTGACATACTTTAAAACGGGTCAAATTTGACCCGAGGACAACAGGAGGGTTAACCAAAGGTTTGTGTTGGAGTCTGTAACATTCCGAAATCTTCATTTTTGACTTAAAGATTTTCATTTTCACCGTAAATGCGTATCGGTTCCAATATATAGCCTATATTTCCTATATTTACTATTGCGGTTTACTTACTGTACGTACACACCGCCGCCGACTTGAGCTGCAAAGAAGCTCTGGCCGCCCGGTCAAGGACGCACGGGGAAGCCGTTTGACGCTCTGACGTAGCAGCGCTCTACGTTCGATCATGGAAAAAGCTCAAGCAGCCACTGCTGGCCGATACATCAACACTAGAAACCTTTTATAAGTGACATATATAATGACAGAATGTGTATTGGTTGTTGGTCGCAGCGGTGTCCGTTAGCAGTTAGCTCGCTCGTTAGCTGTTAGCAGGCAGAGCGAGCAGCCGCCAGCTGTTGATGCGTGCAGGACTTCACCGTGAGAGGACTGTTTAGAGACCACGTGACCCGCGGGTAACGTTACCTGGTCCCTGTACGCAGACATCATCAATGATAGGGAGCCCAGCAACGGCCATGATGAGCTTCTCCTCCTTTTTCCTCGGAACTAATGTTTTGGTAGGAACGACAGTTTACAGCGTACGTTTCTCTGGAACCAGCCAGCCGATTGACTGATTGACGCTCTGGTCGCTCAAAACGCGACGGCGACAGATTTGACGCTCCTTGCAGCTGAGAGAAGCAGCTTCCGTTGAAAATGAATGACTTCCGGTAGCTTTAGAAGCTCAAGTCGGCGGCCGTGTGTACGTACGGTAAGTATTTCTTACCAAGTATTTAGATTTCGATTACTCGACAGAATAATCGGTAGTAATCCAATCGATAGCTGCAGCCCTAGTATATATGCAGACATGTTTCAGACAACCTGAGGCCCAGCTGGTCTTACAAATCTGCTGATGCCAGCCCTGCCTGCTTAACCGAAACCGGTTGGGGAAACCAAATGCTTTGGGACGTTAGCGTAAATACATTTGCACAAGTCTGCCAAGCTTTCGTCATGACCTGCACGCATGTATAATGAAACATGCATAATGCAGTAATGGTTCAGGCGGCAAAGTTACTCGATATTGGAAGTGATCAAAGGATCAGACTCTAAAACCCTCTCGCATTTACCGCCTGGCTTTGGTGCCGTTGTGGGCATGGGGGGGGGGGGGGGGCCCTGCGGGGGAAAGCAGATTCTATACACTGATGTTGTTGTGCTTAGGTCGGGATTGTTCCAGCATATCTATCTATGCCTCTACATCGGAGGCGGGCCTTTTGTTCAATCAGCAAGCTGTGAAAACTAAAGCCCAACAGTTGTCAAAGATTTAGGGCTGCAACTAACGATTGTTTTCATTGTCTTAGTTTAGTTTAATTTGGAACACGTTAAAAATAAAAAAAATAAAGATAAATAGTAACATGTACATTTCAGCACAAGCAAACCAAACCAACAACAACTAAATACTCAAACATATCTTTCAAAAGTATTGTAAATAACGATTCCCACGTTTAAAAAAAACAACAAAAACAACAATTCTTCACTTATTTATATATGTATACATACACATGCATGTATATTTATTTGGGGTGGAACGGTACACAGAAGTCACGGTTCGGTTCATACCTCGGTTCAGACATCGCGATTCGGTACAATGAGGGAAAAGCAAAAAAAATGTCTCAGGCTGTACCACCTGGTGTCATACAGTCTCTCCCCTGAGCTAGCTGCAACAGCCTGAAGTGTGTAAAGTAAGATGTAAGCAGTAAGTACCCCACATCATGTCCACACTCCATCTGGAACTTGTAAACAAAATAAGACAATCAGCTAGAAAACTGAAATGACAGCATCGCTGTTCTCCGCACAGACGAACTAAATGACCTGATTAATGCAACGTTATCACGACGTCTCCCGGCCATTGTTCACCGCAGAAAGCTGCTCCCTGCCTGGCTAAAGCTAATATAGTTAGCCTGAAGAAACAAGGCGTCCGTCCCAACTAACGTTACGGTTCGGAGCCGCAACGCTGGAAACCTAACACTGATCTACAACAGCAGTCTGTGTCTAATATAACGTCATTTACACTGATTTAAGTCTTCTTGGATACAGTTTGTGGCTTGTTCTCTGGGTGATGGCGTCTGATATGCGTTTTTTTACAGTGTGTTCAGGGGACAGGCAGCTAGCAGATAGTGAGGAGATGTTTTTTTTTACAGTGTGCTCAGGGGACAGGCAGCTAGCAGATAGTGAGATGTTTTTTTTTTACAGTGTGCTCAGGGGACAGGCAGCTAGCAGATAGTGAGATGTTTTTTTACAGTGTGTTCAGGGGACAGGCAGCTAGCAGATAGTGAGGAGATGCTTTTTTACAGTGTGTTCAGGGGACAGGCAGCTAGCAGATAGTGAGGAGATGTTTTTTTACAGTGTGTTCAGGGGACAGGCAGCTAGCAGATAGTGAGATTTTTTTTTACAGTGTGTTCAGGGGACAGGCAGCTAGCAGATAGTGAGGAGATGTTTTTTTACAGTGTGTTCAGGGGACAGGCAGCTAGCAGATAGTGAGGAGATGTTTTTTTACAGTGTGTTCAGGGGACAGGCAGCTAGCAGATAGTGAGATGTTTTTTTTACAGTGTGTTCAGGGGACAGGCAGCTAGCAGATAGTGAGGAGATGTTTTTTTACAGTGTGTTCAGGGGACAGGCAGCTAGCAGATAGTGAGGAGATGTTTTTTTACAGTGTGTTCAGGGGACAGGCAGCTAGCAGATAGTGAGGAGATGTTTTTTTACAGTGTGTTCAGGGGACAGGCAGCTAGCAGATAGTGAGGAGATGTTTTTTTTTACAGTGTGTTCAGGGGACAGGCAGCTAGCAGATAGTGAGGAGATGTTTTTTTACAGTGTGTTCAGGGGACAGGCAGCTAGCAGATAGTGAGATGTTTTTTTACAGTGTGTTCAGGGGACAGGCAGCTAGCAGATAGTGAGGAGATGTTTTTTTACAGTGTGTTCAGGGGACAGGCAGCTAGCAGATAGTGAGGAGATGTTTTTACAGTGTGTTCAGGGACAGGCAGCTAGCAGATAGTGAGGAGATGTTTTTTTTACAGTGTGTTCAGGGGACAGGCAGCTAGCAGATAGTGAGGAGATGTTTTTTTTACAGTGTGTTCAGGGGACAGGCAGCTAGCAGATAGTGAGGAGATTTTTTTTACAGTGTGTTCAGGGGACAGGCAGCTAGCAGATAGTGAGGAGATGTTTTTTTATAGTGTGTTCAGGGGACAGGCAGCTAGCGGATAGTGAGGAGATGTTTTTTTTACAGTGTGCTCAGGGGACAGGCAGCTAGCAGATAGTGAGGAGATGTTTTTTTACAGTGTGTTCAGGGGACAGGCAGCTAGCAGATAGTGAGGAGATGTTTTTTTACAGTGTGTTCAGGGGACAGGCAGCTAGCAGACAGTGAGGAGATGTTTTTTTACAGTGTGTTCAGGGGACAGGCAGCTAGCGTGCATATGTGACAAAAAATGTTGTAGCCTAAAAAAAAAAAAGTGCGACATCGCTTAGAGCACCTTTAAACTAGTTTCCCTGGCTTTGTTATTTAAAGGCTCCTGTGTTACTGGAGAAAGTTGGCCTCGTTTCTCAGATCCGCCCCTTTCGTCTCTTATCAAACGGCTGTGGAGGTTGACAGCTGTTATCAGCGTTTGCTAATATGTAACAGGCTTTTCCTGGCCTTGTAGAGGTCCTTTAATCCCATTCATAACATCGCTTGTCATTTAAAATGACAAAATCCAAACTTGAGCTGAGAAAAGTAAATCCTTGGAGAAGATCTGCGCCGAATAAGCCGACTTAATCGTTCCCACAATTCGGCCTGCAAATTAGCTTTAGCTGCGGATAACAACAAGACACTGTGGACTTCATGATGGGGATTTGTCAACATTTACACACTAAATGATGGAAAGAATTGTTGACGGGGCTACTTTAATCATTCCAGTTGCATTCGGCCTGAAGAGATGCATGTAACGGACGTTTACGAGACACGCTCAGGCTAACGCATCAAATCTAGGGCTGCACGACACCAGGAAAATATCTAATTGCGATTACTTTTGACGGATGTTGTGACTGCGATACGATTCACGATATTGGAGGAAATGATCATTTTTGTATCCTTATTCTCATTGAACATTTTTACAATTAAAACGATTATAGTGTGATTTTTGCGAGGATCTGTACAAGAAAAAGATTTTTTGTCATTAGTCTGTTAAGCAGGGATCTTCAACAGGGGGTCCGGGACCCCTGGGTGGTCCTCAGAGTCAATGCAGAGGGGGGAGGTTTTTTTTCCCAAAATTAAACGTTTTAACATGAATTCAACATATTATTAGCCAATATAAATCCCCACTGACTATAGGTGAGGTATAGTCACTAAGGCCATCCACAGATACAGTATATCCTATTGATTCACTGGGACACATGTATGTTGATCACTAAAACATGATTTATAAAATCATGTCAACCATTATTCTAGGGTACTTGAATATCTTCGTCTACGTTTATAACTCAGAGTTATTTCTGCGTGTCTCTGTGACGTGTAACGTTAGACAGCCAATCACTTTACACATTACTTTTAAGGCACCGACCGAATTGCCTCTGAAGTATTGAATATCTAAGAATGTCCCGTCATTCAATACCCAACCTCAATACCTACCTCTCATCACTGCAGTGAGCCAATAAGCACACAGGATGCTTCTATCAAAATCTAATAATGTCTATTTGAATAGCTTAGTATTCTGTGCAGGTACATATATAGGCTTTAGGCCGCCCTAAACGTTATTGTAGGCCCAGTTTAATATGCAACTTCATTTTATACAATATATGTAGCAGGGGGTCCCTGCTCCGTCTCTCTTTCAGTTAAGGGGTCCCTGGCTTAAAACACGTTGAAGACCCCTGCTCTATAGGATGGGATTTGTAGGCCGGGACGTCTCTGGAGCACAACAATATTGGATTCAGAATGGTTTGACACATTTTTAGCCTTTAACAAATATTGCACCCCCACCCCCCCCAGCGATTTGGATATTGGTAACGTTCAAGACCGTTCGATAACAATACGTAAACATTTTACGCAAAAAATAAGCTGCAGCTGCTGAATCTGTCTTCATTTCAGATCGACCGTGGTCACTTTAAAAGATTTTTGTGAGTTTTCGAGAGGCGGCGAGTCGAGCTGGACGCCCCTTGATTGCATTCAACTTTATGCAACTTAGGAGCCGGCAACTCGGCACCCCGTCACTCAAAAGTTGCCGCGACGCTACCAGAATGCATTGCCCAGGCTGCTAACGGACAACGAATGGGAAGCGTGGGAAATGATGCTCGCCGGTGGACACATAGGCCTACCATAAGTCTACAAAACAAAAAAAGCCAATGACAATTTGTCTACAGAGATTTACTCCTACAATACAAGACACTCTAAGGAGTTCCATTCCCCCATTTTCTCATCCCTTAACCATAATATATTGAAATACAGAGGAACAATCTATCGGCATCACCACAGTCAACTTCTAGGCCTACATTATCATCATTTAAGGCACATTTTAAAAAGGTCACTACTCAACAATGACATAACACTTTTAAGATCTTATTGTAATTCATCCCATTTCGTACACTTACGTACCCTAAATTCTAGTTCTTTTTTTGCTCATTTTCACTGCTTAGTGTTAGATAAGATAAGATAGACTTCCACACTAGAACAATGCCCTAGTTAACTAGTGTTACTTAGTGGTATCTTCGTAGACCATTTCACAGTTGTAAACATAAATATTCCAAATGGCCCCAAGTTGATTTCCTGTTGCAGTGTATGTGAATGACATCAGGCTGTTGCATAGGAATGACATCCCATTGAAGAGGTCTATAAGCCTTTTCTTGGCTTTTAACCTCCCCTGCACGAAGTTTGACATTACCTTGAAAACGAAGGTTGAATACATAACAATGAAAACTCACCCTTTAACTGTTCTGATGCCTGTCAACCTGGGAACGCAGCTTCACATGTTTTGACAACTTCCTGAAGTCTCTGTTATTGTAACTTTACTGCGACGCCCAGCTTCGGGTTAGGTAGCCTACGTGGCTCCCTGTTCACCCTAGCCGCTGTAACGTTATAACTAATGACCTGCCATGCTTCCATGGTGTCAAAATGAAGGTCCATTTTGAAAATCACATCACACACACACACACATACATACAGTATGGGAATGTAACGGTTGGTAGTCGTTGGCGTTGAGGCGAGCACGGAAGCCCGGGGAACCACTGCAGCGCACAAACTCACATTTTAGGATTTCTCGCGGTTTATCGGTTGTTTCGCCGCCGTTGGTACACGGCGAGACAACCGATAAACACGACACACTGAGGCCACCCGCGGCCGAGCTCCTACCTGTATCTGCGGGATGCCGCCCGGACCGTCCACTGTGTCGGGCGAGTTGTCGAACACTCGGTCCCGGTACAAAGACCACAGCCCGACGTTGGGGAGGAAAAGAAGAGCCGCTATGAGCAGCCCGGCGAACTGCAGCAGCCTCTTCTCCTTCCGCCTCATCTCTCCGGGAGAAAGCGTGTGAAGCAGCGGCGGTGGAAACTAGCAAACCCCCGACTCCCAGCTTTTCTGAGCGGAGACAACTTTCACTCTGACTGGGGGGACGGACACCGGCGCCTGTGACTCTCCACACAGATGCGAGCTTTGCCGCTAGGGGGAGCGAACCACTGCACACTGCCGGAGCAGGGGGGGAAGAGGAGGAGGAGGTGGTGGGTTTCTTAAACAGAAGACTTTTATTTAGATTTTTTAAAGGAACTTAACGTCTCTTATTTATTTAGTTCCCCACGTGTTATCACAGCCAGTGGATTACGCAGTTAAAATGTCCAAATGGGCCTAAACAGTGAAAAGTGAAGCTGAACCATCATGAAAAGTTCGTTGACCGACTGACGACTTGTGCCGCCTTCACGGCACCTCGGAAATTAGACGAACCACCTGTATACCAAATGTTTTAACGGTCTACACGGGTAGTTGTGTGTATACCCAGTAGGCCTAAAACCGCCTAGGGAAAAGGCAAACACATGTAATTAAGAAGAGAGGAAACCACCTGATTTAAATGATTTGGAATGACTTGAAGACATTGTTTTATGAATATAAATTCACACTTCCTTCAGGGGCCTGAGATTATTATGGAAGCCAATAAGAGACATTAGTAGACCTATTTGAGCCACTGAGTTCTTAATATTGACATATCTTACTTTTGTATCTGAATGTATTTGCTCTGAATTCACCTCTTTGTCAAATATGAAATTTCTTGAGTTTGCATTTCAGTCACAAATTCAGATCCAAAAATTCTAACATTTTTAATTCAATTAGTCACCTATCTGCTCATATATACTGTATATGGACCGCTTGATGTAGGATTTGTCAGCCTCTTCAAAATCTCAGGGACTTTGAAGCACATCATGGTCCGTGAACAGATTAGTGAAATACGTTTTTCATTCAGAAAAGCATTGATCAGTTAACGTAACTCAGCTGCTTGACACGCGTCGCTTCATGTTGCGTCTCTTAAACCTTCAGCTGTCTTTAAAGCAGTGCTGTAGTACTTGAGTCCGGACTCTGAGATACTTTTCTATTGTCTCTGACTTGTCTTGGACTCGGACTCGGCCGTTGGTCCCACCAAATATTCTAGTTGGTCTCGACCGAATCCAGCACTATATGCTTCTTTTTTCTGAAGTAACTTCCTCCTTCAAAACTAAACCATTGATGAAGCGCGCTCGTTCATGCTCCGCCAAAACAGCGCTTAGCGCCGCCCAAGACGAATGTGATAGGGAATAAATGTGGTGACTTCTGCATTTTACTGTACAAAATCTGTTTGTTTGCAGAGGGATTGTTGCTGCTTTTGTCAGCCCGCCTGGTTGACTCGTGAAGCACGTGCAGTAAAAGTTTCCGTTTGTGCCATACAGCTACTCATATCGTCGTACGGTTGGAGGACTGGTTGTGAGGAAGTCGGGGGCAGTTAGTTGGCTTTATTGCAAAACTGCGAGGACATTTTCCAAATTACATATCCTCTCTTAATATTTTTCCACTTTCTGTGGACACCCAGTAAACAAACGGCAATTTTAAAGTGGGCTTGCTGAAGAAAAATAGTCGAGGATGAGAAGAGGAGAAACTAATGTCTTTTCATTTGTGATTGTGATGCCCTGGTCTATGCCTGTTGGCTTTCTCTTCTTCAGTGTTTGTTGCGTCAGTGTTATACCTGCTGCCTGTTTGCCTCTGCACACAATCTGCAGAGTTATGGATTTGAAAAGTGCTTGGCGAAAATCAATGCGAGCCAAGGCAGAGGAGTGTGTCTGACAAAAGAAGGGGAACGAATACATGAGCAGAAAATGAATTTGAAAACCTGTTTCTAAGAGCATTTTTTTTTTTTTTTTTTTAGAAAATCACCCAGCCAGAGACCATGTTGGCGGAGAAACCTGAAACGCACATTGATATTGTAGACATGTACTCAATGTACCTACGTAAAGATTATGTTCCTCCATCAAAATTGGATTATGTGAGAATAGCACGAATTGGACAGGTTACTTTCCCCTTTTTAAGCATGATAAATGATAATGAACCACTTTGGGTTAAGACATTTGGACACAGATGAATAAAAGGACGTGCAAAGACTGTTTGACGGCCAATCACAGGGCTTAGAACACACAGGGTAATCACTGAATAAATAAATACCAGTCCATTTCGTACGTTGAACATGCGACATGCGGCACGAGAATGAGACAGTTAGGTTCATTTTTTAAGAAAACAGGCCGCATAATCAAGGATTTTTGCCCGCAACAATCACAAAAAAAGGCCGCATTTTTCTGTATAGGACTGCCCGACGTAACAACAGCAGTCAGATCACCAGAAACACCACACCAGGTGACCTTCTAATTCCATTCAGGAAAAGCACATTTGGCCAATTATCATTTTCTGTTACGGAAATACAAAACAAAAAAAAAGACATACATACATCTTCCACCTTTGCAACACACCTTAAAACATGGCTGTCCGATAACTATAACTGCACATGTTAATCTGTCTAATGTGTGTTTGATGCGACATAGTCATCGTTGCTGCCGCTCCATCTCTGCTGCCTGCCTCCATGTTATGTCTTGTACGTGCTTTCAATGTGGCCTCCGTGCCTATTCTCCTCTCTCTTGTCTCCTCTGTATTGTCTTTACTGCATGGACTGCTTTAATGCCTTTGCCATCATCTGTGCTTGCTTGTTTGTGTGCCACTTGTTTGTATGTCTTAATCCTTTTTGCATAGGCCTGCTGTCATTATAGATGTAACGTCATTTATTTTAATTTCTTAACCATTGTATGTTAGGATGCCTATTGTCAGCTGGCCGGGGAATACAGCTGGGAATTAGCGTAGAGGCTAAAGCTGCTTCTTTTACTGTACAGTAAATTAAGGGGGACTGTCCATGCTATAAACTAATAAACCAAACTATGTTTCAGTGACACGCGGGACAAGAACGGGACATGAACCCTGGTCTCCTGGGTGATAGTCCTGTGTTGTTTGACCCATCCACCACCCCAACCTGAGTCTTTACGCGGATTTTCAGTCTTTTATACTACTCTCTACCGTTGTCTCTTAATAGTACGTCATCTTACAGCGCCGCGGTCGAAAAGCTGCCCAGCCTGGTGCTCTCTAAATGTGGTCTGAGTGATCGGATCTTAATGCATCCCGAATGCGTTTCCACCTGTACTCCACCTATACTGGCCTACTACTCCAACTGTACTGTCCACTTGTGGAACCCGTTGCTCAACGTTTTAACAAAAACTAACAAAACGGTCTATCACAGTCCTGTCTCTGTGGTGTGTGGCAGCCAACTGACACCCCGTTTACACGTACATGGTTATTTATAAAAACGGAGACATTTCCCTGAAGTTTACACGCAAACGGAGAATTGGCCTCTGAAAACGATTCTTTCTAAAAACTCCGGCCAGAGTGGAGATTTTGGAGAACTTCGTTTGCACATTTGCGTGTAAACTGAGACAAACGGAGGTTTAGGCAGCCGAACCCGACGCGATGCCTTGCGCCATCTTTATTTGTCTTTTCTGAATACTGACAGGTGTGCATGATGTTATTTTTGAAAACGGAGAGGGTGAAATGTCCATTTATGAAAATAGCCGGCCACGGGTAAACGTAACATGAAGGTCCAGCACGCTACTGTATATAAAGGGAGAGTTTCATTCTGGTAAGGATGCCCCCTGGGCGCCTCCCTAGGGAGGTGTTCCAGGCACGTCCAGCTGGGAGGAGGCCTCGGGGAAGACCCAGGACTAGGTGGAGGGATTATATCTCCAACCTGTCCTGGGAACGCCTCGGGATCCCCCAGTCGGAGCTGGTTAATGTGGCCCGGGAATGGGAAGTTTGGGGTCCCCTGATGGAGCTGCTACCCCCGCGACCCGACCCCGGATAAGCGGATGAAGATGGATGGATGGATGGAGTTTCATTACAACGACGAACAGCTGAAGTTTTTGTTACTATTTTCGACCTATTCTTGCCTTACTTCCTTCTTTCTACCGTCTTTTTCCAAGTTTTTGTCACCTTTTTCCATCAGCATTTAAGTTTTCCAGGTACAAGTCTGTTGTTTAGTAAATCTATCGCTGACATCGCTGTGTTGTTCATCTTTATAGCGACTTTAATTTTTTCTACCAAAAATGATTTGCGCTGGTTTGTCGAGCAGTATAAGACTGTTTGTACATGGCTTAAAAAAAACTGTTCAAAGGGGGTACATTATTGAAAAAAGCCTGAGAACCACTGCTATAAACAACCTGTCAGCTTCCACTTCCCACCGGCAGTGGAGTCTCCATCACTTGAAGTAGGCTACTAAACTTAAAGTGAAGCTGCGGTGACACATTTTCCCGGGATGAACTGTGTGACCTACAGTGACAGTGATGTCACTCTTCTGAACTGTCGGACTGATCCGATAAAACCTGACATCAGATCATCGTCAGGCTGAACTCTTTCCACTCTTTCCTTGAAACAGGACTGACTGAATCATTGGGACAATAGTGAAATCAGTTCAGTGCTGATGTGCAATCATCACAAGTGAGCCAGTACAATCCCTGTCCCTGCTGCGTTTAGTTTATTATAAGGATCCCCATGCGCTAGTCTTCCTGGGGTCCAAAACTACATTAAATCAGACAATATAACTGTAGAACATTTAATGACACATACAGGAAAAGAAACATAACAAACTCCAACAAGTATACAACAAAATAGTAGTGCTGTGAAACGATTAAAATATTTAATCGCGATTAATCGCACATTTTTATCTATTCTAAATGTCCCTTGATTTCTTTTTGTCCCATCATTGTCATTTTAATGCTCTTAACATGGAAAAGGCCTACATGCAGTAGCCACTCATTTAGCAGAAAGTTTGTTCTTAGTTGTGGTATCCATGTGCTTCTGTCTAAAGTCATCCATTGTCGCCTGGCTTTGACGAGGGGGCGGAGATCACATCAGCTGTGTGCTTGGCTATCAGCTGTTTGCTTGGCCATCAGCTGTGTGCTTGTTCATTAGCTGTGTGCTTGACCATCAGCTGTGTGCTTGGCTATCAGCTGTGTCCTTGGCTATCAGCTGTGTGCTTGGCCATCAGCTGTGTGCTTGGCCATCAGCTGTGTGCTTGGCTATCAGCTGTGTGCTTGGCTATCAGCTGTGTGCTTGGCCATCAGCTGTGTGCTTGGCTATCAGCTGTGTGCTTGGCCATCAGCTGTGTGCTTGGCCATCAGCTGTGTGCTTGGCCATCAGCCGTGTGCTCGGCCATCAGCTGTGTGCTTGGCCATCAAGTGGTATTTCAGACTGGACGTGCTGCGATGATAGCTCAGTTCACAACGACCAAACTCACAGATCACTTTGGTCTTGTCAACGGAACCATTTGGCAACTTTTTAAAAGGAAACTTTCTATTCAGAATCTTATTGGCATCCATTTCGGCATCTCGCGCTCGCCATCCACTCAAAATGTGGCGTTAGCCTACTACTCTTTGGCCGGCTCGCAAGCCCAAACAAGTGCATGCGGCGTGCCTGTTGTTTTGTTTCCGGTCTAGCTAGATCCGGTGTGGTGTTGTAGTTTTTCTAACGTTACTAGTTGTTGCAACAGCATGTGAAAAAAACTCCAAAGTCTGCTAGGCCAAAAAGAACGTTAATCTTGCGATAAGAACAATTGACGCCGTTAAAATGGGTTTGCGTTAACGCCGTTAATAACGCGTTTAACTGACAGCACTACAAAATATCAAGGAAAAGAAGCAGAAAAACCCAAGAAAAAATATCTATAGAACAAAATTACATTACACTATATTACACAACATGACACCTGTGTTTAGAGTTAACATCTAGGTAGCTCACAAGGACAGAGACAGAGAAAACAAAAGAGAATAAGATATAAAACCTCAAGATAAAAAATGTAAGTAAAGGTCAGACTTAAGTGTCTTTTTAAAACTTGCCTTTCCTTTGATGAAACTTATGTTACTTGGTAGATTATTCCATAAGAAAATAGCTCTGTATATGACTTTCTTTGATGTTGGTAAGGATGGAGTCATTATTTGGCACTTGGGCACACATTTAGTGCTGCTGCTGCAGTGAGTTTAAAAGGAGTGGATGTTGCTGTGGTTACTTGGCCGCTGTGCTGGCCTATTGTTGTGTCCTGCAAGCATGCATATTGTTTGCGGTTGTGTCAGCCAGACACCAGCATTTTTTTTAACAGTATGGTAATAGCTGCAAAGCTTTTGCAAAACATACTTACACAACTTAACAGTCTTGGAGATAGGCCCACCTAATTTTCTTCCACGATGTGATTTCTGCCCATGCTACTCTAATAAACAGTAGCTTCTGCTTTTACACAACAGTTAAGAAATGTTCTGTTAAAGTTCCTATGACATGCTGTTTTTTGGATGCTTTTATATAGGCCTCAGTGGTCCCCTAATAGTGTATCTGAAGTCTCTTTTATATAGACCTTAGTGGTCCCCTAATACTGTATCTGAAGTCTCTTTTATATAGACCTTAGTGGTCCCCTAATACTGTATCTGAAGTCTCTTTTATATAGACCTTAGTGGTCCCCTATTACTGTATCTGAAGTCTCTTTTATATAGACCTTAGTGGTCCCCTAATACTGTATCTGAAGTCTCTTTTATATAGGCCTTAGTGGTCTCTAATACTGTATCTGAAGTCTCTTTTATATAGGCCTTAGTGGTCCCCTAATACTGTATCTGAAGTCTCTTTTATATAGGCCTTAGTGGTCCCCTAATACTGTATCTGAAGTCTCTTTTATATAGGCCTTAGTGGTCCCCTAATACTGTATCTGAAGTCTCTTTTATATAGACCTTAGTGGTCCCCTAATACTGTATCTGAAGTCTCTTTTATATAGGCCTTAGTGGTCCCCCTAATACTGTATCTGAAGTCTCTTTTATATAGACCTTAGTGGTCCCCTAATACTGTATCTGAAGTCTCTTTTATATAGGCCTTAGTGGTCCCCTAATACTGTATCTGAAGTCTCTTTTATATAGGCCTTAGTGGTCCCCTAATACTGTATCTGAAGTCTCTTTCCTGAAATTCAGCCTTGGTGCAGAATTACAGCCACTAGAGCCAGTCCCATAATGAGCTTTCCTTAGGCTGTGCCATTTCTGTGTCTGTAGCTTTAAATGCTATTGAGGAGGAGGATGGGTTCAAGGTGGAGGGTGGGGGTGTGGCCTTGACCAGCTTGCGGCCACGGTTGTAGCTCTATTTCCATCACTTTCCACACATTCAAACTACAGTAAGGAAGAAAGGAGCATCTAGAGGGTCATTTATGAAAAGGTTTCACTTTTTGTCATTGTTAGAAGAAAAACAGTTACATCATTGCTCAGGTCTGGTAATGGGAACCAACCTTACATTTGTTCTGTTTTCACATCAGTGGCATCATAACCCAGGTCTCTGTTCTTTTAAATGTTTCATTATTGCATTTGACTAGATTAAACATGAAAACATCTTTCCACCAATCAATGGCATTTTAATTTGCCTGACCCGGGGCTGCTCCGGCTGCTGAAGTGGAGTGCTGCTTACTTATTGTCATCAGAAGGGACTCGATGTCAGAATGAAAACTGCTAATGGGTTTCGGCACACAACAGTCCATCATTAGTCTGCTAACAGGGGAATAAGGACGCTCTGCATTGATGCGCTGCAAATTACCTAGATTTGTTTTCGGGCGGGCCTCTTTCAAATCCACACTGAGCCTGTGACACGAGCAGGAGCAGTTATAAAGTGTAAATCCCCGCCACATTCAGAGGTTGCAGGGTTCATCCATAATTCATTGCGGGGAAGACGCCGAACAGATTGAATTGTCACAGGCTGGTACAGACAGAGAGAGCAAGGGAGGAACGAGCTGTTCTTTGTGAGTCCGGAGCAGGAGTAGATGGAGCAGGAATAGTACAGAGAGCGATGGCAACACGTCCTCCTGAGTTCACGTCCTCTCTGGTAATGTAGCATATCTTTGCCCTCAATGACCCATTACATGTCTGCATGTCAAAAATGAATATTAACCCTCTGAGGTCTCTGAGCATTTTCTCGATTTTTTTCACATCTTCTTAAATTCACCTTTTAAGGGTATGTGTTTCATATCAAAATGTTCAAAACAAACTCAGCTTTCTGTATAGTGAGGCCCAAATGTGTCCTAGAGCAATGTTCATAATTTGGCCCTAAAGCCTATACGTTCAAGTTTGCTTTTTCGAAATTCTTTAAATCTTTTTTTCGTTTACCAAAGTCTTAGTTTCACAAATCGGACGACAGACAAGCAAATCCACCAATTATACACAGAGAGGCAGATGACGAGTGTCACGAGCTTCATGCCCGTCTCCTAGTTTGCTGTGTGAGTGACGTGTGATCTCGCAATGAAAAACACGGGAGCAGAGACTCTGCTGAGTCCAGCAATATCCATACCACATTTCTGCGCTGTATTATCGCTGAAATATTAATAGAGACATAAAATAAAAACATTGTTTTGACCACACGTCAATCGTCCTCAGAGGGTTAATGTCGGCCAAGAGCTACGACTCGCTTCTTTATGATGCCAAGATTAGGGAGGGAGTCCATTAGAATTTAGTGAGATGATATTCTATATCCATGACGTTCCACTTCCAGAATTGCTGCGTTGCCGACGGAAATTCCGCCGTATTTCACTCATTTAGGCCGGATATCTGTTGTCTTGGGCTTTCTTTGTGTTGTAAATCTAAACTCTGGTGGATTTCTGAGGACTATGGTTAACTGCTCCTCAGATCTCTGCAGGGTAAATCCAGACAGCTAGCTAGACTATCTGTCCAATCAGAGTTTTCTGTTGCACGACTAAAACTACTTTTGAACGTACACGTTCCACCAAAACAAGTTCCTTCCCGAGGCTGTTTAGCAGAGGCACCGTGGCTCCGTCCGGAGCTTAGCACCGCCCAAGACGATTGCGATTGGTTTAAAGAAATGCCAATAAACCAGAGCACGTTTTTCTCTCATCCCGGAATGATGTGTGGACTAGCAAGACCTTCTTCCGCTGTGGAGGAAGGTCTGGCAATGTGAGACTAGTGAGATGATGAAGTAAACGGTGAGTTTTTCTTAACTTAATGAACATCAGGTTCTGCATCACGTGTGTAACCTTCAGGAAGTGAAGTAACATCTGATTTTAAGTCAAACCACAATCTTTTTTTAAACCTAACAAAGTAGTTTTTGTGCCTAAACCTGACCAAACTGTTTAAAACCACGACCATTACATTCTCTGGTTTAGATAAGAGGATGGAAAAAATTCTCCTGTGGGTCGTATTAGAGGGGAGGAGCAAACGACCCATATCGTCGTATGGTTTGGGGGACTTAATTCATTATCTAATGGGTCAGGAAACAAAAAAATTAGCTCAACATAGATAGATAGATAGATACAGAGATAGATAGATAGATACAGAGATAGATAGATAGATAGATATACTTTGTTGATCCCAAACTTGCAAAATGTATGTGTTGTATCAAAGAGGCCTCAGCTTTTTAAGTTGAATAATGGTGGCAGACTATGATTGGATATTTAAAGACAGAAGTTATTCGCTCAGGCACAGGTGCAAATAATACCTGCTGTGGCCTTTAGTCATACAGGCATTTTAACATGTGGCCACCTGTCCATTAAGCCCAGATAATCTGCTAGATATTGATGCAGCAAAAAGGCCAAAGTAGAAGTGCCTGATTAGATTGTAACATCTGCTCCATATGGCGGCCATTGCATGCACACTATCCCGAGCCGACACAGTCACAGTGGGACACAGCAGTCGCCATTGTAAGGTGGCAGTTCAGATTTACGGCTGGCATCTTGACTATACCTGTTATTCGCTGCATGGCTTGATTCAGTGTAATCTGTGTTGGGTTTTATGAGCTGGAGAACTCTGAAGTGATTATTTTGAATTTATCGAAGTGGTAGCAATACAAACGAATCCATCCAATTTTCCACATATTATGTTCGATTGATTTATCGACAAGAGGCAGCAGCAGTTCACTCATACAGAAACTCTGACATTTAAAATAAAAAAGTCTACATGTTGGGACTGGTTTACCACCTCTCCCAGATTAGGATGGGGAAGACTGATATCAAGGTCTGCTTGTCAAATTTTAAAACAACAAACACAAGCACTGAACTGCCCACGAGTCTGTGGAACAGCTGATTGTTTCCTCAGTCCCGCCGTCTCTTTGCTGGAAATGAATGAGCAAATAGTCCAACAGCTTAAGAAAAACGATCATTATCGTATAATTGCAAGGAATTTAGTGGTTTTCATCATCTACAGTCCATATCGTCAAAAGATCCAGAGAATCTGGAGAAATCTCTGCACGTAAGTGGCAAGGCCAAAAACCAACATTGAATGCCCGTGACCTTCGATCCCTCAGGTGGCACTGCATTGCAACCCAACATCATTATGTAATGAATATTACCACGTGGACTCAGGAACACTTTGGAAAACCATTGTCAGTTAACACAGTTCACCGCTACATCTACAAGTGCAAGTTAAAACTCTACCATGCAAATCCAAAGCCATGTAACAACAAAATGTGTGGCGCATTATGAAGCACAAAATACGACAATGGAGACCCTAGACTGTTGAACAACTGAAGTCGTACGTCAAGCAAGAATGGGAATGAATTCCACCTACGAAGCTTCAACAATTAGTGTCCTCAGTTCCCAAACACTTATTGAGTGTTGTTAAAAGGAAAGGTGATGTAACACAGTGGTAAACATGCCCCTGTTCCAGCTTTTTTGGAATGTGTTGAAGGCATCTAATTCAACCGAGACTTTGAGGGGTTGAGGGCGAGAAAAGACTGAGGGGTTGAGACCGAGAAAAGACCGAGACTTTGAGGGGTTGAGACCGAGAAAAGACCGAGACTTTGAGGGGTTGAGACCGAGAAAAGACCGAGACTTTGAGGGGTTGAGACCGAGAAAAGACCGAGACTTTGAGGGGTTGAGGGCGAGAAAAGACCGAGACTTTGAGGGGTTGAGACCGAGAAAAGACTAAGACTTTGAGGGGTTGAGGGCGAGAGAAGACTAAGACTTTGAGGGGTTGAGACCAAGAAAAGACCGAGACTTTGAGGGGCTGAGACCGAGAAAAGATCAAGAGCAGACGAGTGCGAGTCCCACACTACATGACATGATAACGTGGAAAATGGCACTCCTCAAATTGATCTAAAAGATCCACATTGACGTAAAAAAGAACACCCACATAAAACAGATTCTTGATGAAAATTCTTCAACTTTTATTGCAATAAGTGTATCCTGAGAAATGCTTTGATAAAATGATCAAAAGGCAGCTGTGGTCTTGAAATAAAATCTGAAACAGAGAAAAAATGCGGTCGATTCCGAGACAAAGAATCTCAAGTATTTCAACACTGCTTCTGGCACTGATCAGTTGTACAATTATTATAATACCTGAAAATAACTCTTCTGAAGGAGTAATCTTTGAAGAGAACAGTTTAAAGACATGTTGTGTCTTTAAAACTGTTGCTGAAAACAGCTGCTGCTGCTAGACTGAACCTTACAGTAAATGTTAAAGAAATATGCTAAATGAGGCTAAATAACATAGGGCTGTGGGAACACAGGGCTGTGGGACCATTGGGCTGTGGGAACATAGGACTGTGGGAACATAGGACTGTGGGACCATTGGGCTGTGGGAACATAGGACTGTGCGAACATAGGGCTGTGGGAACACAGGGCTGTGGGACCATTGGGCTGTGGGAACATAGGACTGTGGGAACATAGGACTGTGGGAACATAGGGCTTTGGGAACATAGGACTGTGCGAACATAGGGCTGTGGGACCATAGGGCTGTGGGAACATAGGACTGTGGGAACATAGGGCTGTGGGACCATGGGGCTGTGGGAACATAGGGCTGTGGGAACATAGGACTGTGCGAACATAGGGCTGTGGGACCATTGGGCTGTGGGAACATAGGACTGTGGGACCATAGGTCTGTGGGAACATAGGACTGTGGGAACATAGGGCTTTGGGAACATAGGACTGTGCGAACATAGGGCTGTGGGACCATTGGGCTGTGGGAACATAGGACTGTGGGAACATAGGTCTGTGGGAACATAGGGCTGTGGGAACATAGGGTCTGTGGGACCATAGGGCTGTGGGAACATAGGGCTGTGGGACCATTGGGCTGTGGGAACATAGGGCTGTGGGAACATAGGACTGTGGGAACATAGGTCTGTGGGAACATAGGGATGTGGGAACATAGGTCTGTGGGAACATAGGGCTGTGGGAACATAGGGCTGTGGGACCATTGGGCTGTGGGAACATAGGGCTGTGGGAACATAGGGCTGTGGGAACATAGGGCTGTGGGAACATAGGGCTGTGGGAACATAGGGCTGTGGGACCATAGGGCTGTGGGAACATAGGGCTGTGGGACCATTGGGCTGTGGGACCATAGGGCTGTGGGACCATAGGGCTGTGGGACCATTGGGCTGTGGGACCATAGGGCTGTGGGACCATAGGGCTGTGGGACCATTGGGCTGTGGGACCATTGGGCTGTGGGAACATAGGGCTGTGGGAACATAGGGCTGTGGGACCATTGGCATGCTTCCATTACAGGAGACCCCTTTCACACATTAGAGTCGTTTGATTCTTTGATATAAATCAAGTTTAATTGCAGAGCTTTAAGCAAACCGTTTCCGTGAAAAAAGGCAGAATGTAAATGGGTTTCAGGAGGAAGGAAAACAGCTTTTGCTATAGCGTACATTATTATGAACACACATCAACAATATTGGTTTTCCGTCTCCTGAGTCTTCCTTAAGCAAAGAGAAACCAGGGAGTAATGCTTCAAAACAGAAAATATTATTTTTCCTTGAGTCACAGTGAGAAATATTATATCAAGGACTGTATGTAAATAGGATGAGCAAGCACTTAAACAAATAGGCCTAGTGAAATACAAATTGATCTTAAATGAAATGCAAACACAGTCATTTGCTGTTTCCTGTCAGTGACTGAGCGGTTTGATTTACCAGTCGGCACGCTCGCTGCACTTTGGCTCCCTGGTGACATTTTAATGCACCGCATTTGGAGCTGTGGAGGCTCGGCGGCGTTCAGGCAGTTTCCATACCTAATATTGATGCTTGCTGTTTTGTGTTTTATATATAAATCAATATAGAGCCAATGTTTCTCCCTGAGTAATGAAAGCCTGTGGAGCCGGCGGTGAGGGCATGATTGCTTATGTTGAATCACGACATCTCAAACTGCAGGCCTGTGCATTTACACTCGCCTGTTACCTAATGCAGTCCAAGTTATCTGAACCCACTCATAGATTCTAGTTATGTTCAGACTACTTTGTTATTTTTGCCTAACTAGCAGTGTGGCCAAAGGATAGAAGTGTGAGTGATAAGGAATCATAATAAAAACAAATCTGTTTGCTTTTGTTTGGATCAATGATTTCTCTTACTGCTTACTTTATTTTAACAGCCATCTCAACCTCTGCAACTTATGCCAGAGTGCAACCAAAGACACTTACACTTATTATGCTATTTGTTTTTTTTTTGGCTTCACTCTGTGTTGAATCGTGTGAATCTTTTATGATTCAAGCTGATAAATGCCACCTAAGAAGAACGCAAACCTCCCAGACGAGGAAGAGTCATAAATCAACTGTCAACTGTGAAATACAAACCCTAAAGAGACAAAGCATGGAGAAGGACAGAAGGATCGCTTTTCTAGAGACTCGAGTTGCTGACCTCGAGCAATTTTCCAGGGTAAACGACGTGATCGTCGGCGGAGTCATGACAGGGCGGCCGCGGCCCCTGATGCCACTGCCGCCGGAGACAGAAGCCTCCAAGGAGAAAAAGGACTAGCTGGAACAACAGGTGCTTTTACGTTTTGGACAGCAAAGGCATTTATGTTGACATACTATGATGTGTATATATAAAGTGACACACGGGACAAGAACGGGACACGAACCCCCGGTCTCCTGGGTGAAAGTCCTGTGTCATTTGACCCATCCACCGCCCCAACCTGCGAATTATCGGACTTTCATACTATCCAAGTTATCTAAACCCACTCATGGATTGTAGTTATGGTGCTTTTCCTGTTAGCTTTTGTTCCGGCTGACTTAATTTTGGATCAATGATTTCTCTCACTGCTTACTTCATTTTAACAGCCATCTCTAGCTTTACCACTCGTGTCAAGGCTGTACCCTCATGCAACCAAGGACACTTTTATACATTTATTATGCTATTTGTTTTTCTGGCTCCATTCTTTGTGTTCTTCATCCAAAAACCAAATCACTTTAAGCCACATGTCCTCATACCTTAAAAAAAAAAAAATAGAACAATTTTTTTGCCAATGACTCCTAAAACAACATTTATGATCATTGGAGTACCAGCGATAGGCGCACGTTGTGTAGTCTGGATCAACGGAAGTATATTTTCAGGATAAGGCCAGGCTTTGCCCCTCACCATTTGCTCTCTGTGTGTTGTTGTTCTCCACATTCCTTCGCTACAACAAACTACAAGCTAGCAAGCTTCATTCTGAAAATGGCAAATTTGGAGGAACATTTGGATCCTGCAACAAGGCAGGCCTACTCTAGCCTGGAAATCCAGACCCAAATCTGAAAGATTAAGGGTGTGGCACTGAGTAATGAAAATGACCCAACTCGAGGGGCGGCACCAAGCATGCATTTGAAAATCTTACTGCTGCACGCAATTGGATAACACTACGACCAATCACAACAATACACGGGGTGGCGTATCCAGAGCCCCATACGCTTAGCTACCAGCGGAGCTAACTGGTAGATTAAACTGTCGTCATCTGTTTAGTTTGCCTCTTGCCCGCCTACATCAGATACACCGATGTGATTGGTGCAGCTCTGCTACAAGGGGCATAGTTAATGAGAATCATTACTCAATGCCAGAGTGACTCGCTGAGAAAATTCAGATTGTGATCTCGCGAGAACTCTGGACTTCCAGGGTAGGCCTACTCCGTTCTTTCAGGGAATAATTGTAAGGAATTACAAAGAATATGTTTAGGGCATTTCCTCTCTAACTGGGACGTTTTGGGACCGATTGGTGGGATTGCTGTGGACGAAGTACACACGGAGATACACTGGTAAGAGCCAATGAGGTTTAACCATGTATCAGCTCATTTAAATAGCTCACTTTACTATATTGTGTCAACAATTAACTTCAGTTAATATTGTATCTTTGTATCTTTGGGGTTCAAATGTTCCACCAAAACAAGTTCCTTCCCAAGACTATTTTGCTAGTGTGGTAAACTACATGGCTCTGAATGTTTTATAACAGAAATGTAATAATAATGTAATATTTTTCTGCCTCTGTGTCACCGGCCCGTTCCATTACATCATTCCGGAGACGATGGTCGTCTTTAAATAAGCTCCCTGGGAATGAGTTGCCTCCCACAGTTTTGTAATTTCCTTCCCTCATCACTCCTTGTTGTAGGTTTTTATATGACTTTAATCGTCTCCCTCAGTGATGCCGCTAAAACACACTCCCTCTAAATGTTGACGCCGTAATCATTTCCCCTGGCATCCTACAAGCTCTGATAGTCCGCAGCTATCAGGGATGTCTTCATAGCTGGAGTGATATTGCTTTTGCAGCGTGGCCCATTTTTCCCCCCCTGAGTCCCATGGGATGTCATATAATGCTCAAAATGTCACAGCAGCTCTGAGAGCGGGGGAAAAAGAGCGTGGCTATATTAAGGGACCATATTATATTCAAGACCCTTTTGGAGCCTGGACATGCGTCCTAGAGAATATAAACTTTGAAGTGCAAAAGGGACTTTAGATTTGTCTTCCCTTTTTTGAGCTCGACAGTAAGAGAACCAAAGGCTCATTTATCTCCATTGCTGTGAGAATATGTCACTTGCAAGTGAAATATGATGTCTCCAGACTGAAGAGAACATTACACGTGTGCTGATGGTGGCAATGTTCCTCCATCAGTCCAAAGCTGTGGCTGCTACACTCTGTCAGGGTTTTTGCTATTTTGTTCCGTCTTATTGTGGTAGTCTTGTTTTTCTGTTCTGTTCTGTTTCCTGTTTTATTTTGTAGTCTGTCTTGTCTCCCTTGTCTGTTTCCCGCCTTTTTTGATTGTTCTGCGCCACCCTGATTTGTGTCACCTGTCCAGTGTTAGTCCTCGTTACCTGGTGTATTTAGTTCCTGTTCTGTCTTTGTCTCTTGCTGGATCGTTGTTTGCTGTTGTGTGCTGTTTTGGGTTGTGTGGGTGATTTGCTTTTTCCCTGGGGGTTTTGATTATTTTCGGTTTTCTCTGAGATTTTTTTGGAACTCATTTTTGCTGTGCCAGTTTCTGGACACCTTTTTGTTGTAGTCCTTTTGTTAATAAATTCTCTACTCTGAACTGAAATGCATTTGGGTCCAAGCCTTGCTACTTACCTCTCTAACAGATCGTGACACACTCTGAGAAATATCCTCGTATTTACAGTTGTATGACTCTATATTTAACAGAAAATGTACATAGAACATGATTTCAGTTTATTCACATTTTAAATTTCAGCGGTGAGTAATTGTATGAGAAAATGTTTTATTGGATGTATAGTAGTTTAACATAACTGGCAATGAATACATAACAGCCAGTGGCATTTAACTACTGCAGAGAGGGGGCGCCCTTGAGCCAATAATTCAGAATTGCTATTAAATAACAATGGCAAGTGGAATGGCATAATATGTAAACCCTGTTACACTCAGACGTGTGTGTGTGTGTGTGTGTGTGTGTGTGTGTGTGTGTGTGTGTGTAAAAGTCCAGACCTCGCACAAAATGTGCCAAAATAAAAACAGCATCACGGGAGAATCATCTTTAATGAGACCGGAGGTGGGAACTACACTGCAGGTTTCACGTATTGTGGAATATTCTAGTTAAGATACAAGAGAAAGATATCACGTTGGTTTCTTTCAGCCGCTGTAAGCCCGGGGTACAGCTGGTGTGCGCTGAGGAAAGTTGTTTTCCTTTCAGAGGGGTCAGCTGTCTGCGGCCATCAGTGGTTCTGTTCTTCTATTAAACGGCAGGAACTCTGAACGAAACACGCAGAAAGTAGAGACAGAGGAAGATATGAAAGACAGGATAGCACAGCACAGGACCGGAAGCAGCAAACGGCTAGAGCCAGTGTTATTCATGACTGCTATGGGGCTGCGCTAAGCTAAACGCTAAAGAGGAAAAGTTGCTGATTTTCAACCCTCCTGAAGTGGATAAACGCAGACCTCCGGGTACTGGAGACATTCATCTGCATGTACGGCAGAACAGGAAATAGGCAAACCTTTCCTTAAGTTACCAGCTAATGCTAGCGGTAGCTAGCTAGCTAGCTTGGTTAAAGTTTTCAAAACGAATAAAGTTGCAGTCTTGCAATTTGTGACCCTGTAAGATCCGCAGTCTTTCCATATTATGCCAGTCTTTAACATTAGATGTGAGATGGTGTCAGACTTCAGTCTTTTCAAAGTTGTCTAGTGCATCGTAGTCGAAGGGGAAAGTATTGGAGCGCAAACAGACAGGACTTCCACCCAGGAGACTGGGGTTTGTGTCCCGTTTGAAAATAAAAGTAAATGGGTCACATTGTCATGTTCTGCATCACGTGCGTAACCTTCAGGAAGTGAAGTAACGTCTGATTTGAACCCAAACCACCATGTTTTTATCAACTAATTAATTTTGGTGCCTAAACCTGACCAAAATGAGAGGGCTCATAACGTTAACGACGTGTTTAAAACCGCGACCGCTACGTTCTCTGGTTTAGATATGAGTATGGAAAACGCTCCTGTGGGTCGTATCAGAGGACTAAACGACCTATATCGTCGTATGGTTTGGAGGACTTGTTGTACTTTATAGCCAATTGCCATTTTAGCTCTGAGAGGTTGCCTGCCCAAACGGCTTTACCTCCTTACGACAACAAAGTCCCCTTTAACAATCTTTCCTCAGGATTTTTGTGGAAGTGGGGAAGGCGCTCAATCATTAAGAATAAATAGTGTTGTATGATAATATTTCAACCTCAGTATCCAGATATCATAATGTGACATCAGAGGGGAATATTGGTTTTGTAGGCTGCAGTTTTGTTAAAGCAATAAATTGCCTTTTTATTATTTCAATTTCCACTCCTAGACCGGGGTGTAACATAGGCAAAAATAATCTTCCTTGTTTCTGGAAAAAAAAACTGGACCCAGTTTAAGACTTCCTTCCAAAAACACTGTAGAGTCAGCGTTGGATCATTTCAAACTCACAGTACAGAAGACACGACTGAGCACACATGTCCCTGACTCATTCCTACGCGTAAATCAAAGGGAATAAAAAGTCCTCTCAGCCTCTTTCAGTCTTTACACAGAGACTGAATGATAAATGAGGTGTCGTTGGGATTCTCCATGCTGTGGACATTGTGTGTGTGTGCTGAGCAGGATGGCTCTCTGGGGGTTTCACATCGATTCCCCTCCTGCCAGAAGTGCAGTACTGTGGAGAAATGACAACAACATTCATCATCTCACTGGCCATTTGTGAAGACAGGACAGGACTACAACACATGGTGACAGTGTAGAGCACTGCGTGTGTTTGTTTTGAAGGGCAGTCTAACATGTTTAGAACCAAAGGGGCGTAAAGACCAGGCCCCTCCAGAAAGTGTGTCAGGCTGCGAAGAAAGGTCTGACTAGTCCACACAACATCCCGGGATGGGAGAAAAACGTGCTCTGGTTTATTGACATTACTTTTAAACCGATCACAATCGTCTTGGGCAGCGCTAAGCGCAGGACGGAGTCACGGTGCCTCTTAATAGCCTCGGTAAAGGAACTTGTTTTGGTGGAACGTGTACATTTAAAGGTTGTTTTAGTCGTGCAACAGAAAACTCAGATTGGACAGATAGTCTAGCTAGCTGTCTGGATTTACCCTGCAGAGATCTGAGGAGCAGTTAACCATAGTCCTCACAAATCCACCGGAGGTTAGAACGCCAACACAAAGAGAGGAAGGAAACGAGGTACATCCTGCCGAAAAGGAGGGACATCCGGCGGAACCTGAACAATCCTGAAAATGAAATGTCATTGATTATAGACTATAACCGGAGTAAATGGAAGAATCCATTTAACTATGTAGATTACTACTTTTATGAAATCTAAACTAAAAGGCTAAATATATCAGAATTGAACTGCAGGTGTAAACGCACCCTGACTTTACACTACGTTTGCTCGAATAAAGTATTGTGACACACTATATATTAAATAGACTTATATTTGATACCGTACTATAATTGTTCTCGTAATCTCCCCAATGGATGGACTTATTTCACTGCTGCACCGTGAAGTGAATCCAGTGCTAAAACCAGGAGGACAATTCTACAACGACAACGCTGAAGGCAACCCACCTGGGAGTCATTTGGGCAGATCAACACGAGCGAGGCTGTCCGCCGTGGAATTGATGAGTTTTATGTCGATGGACGCAACGTTGGACTCAAGCTGTTAAACCCGGGCTTTGTCAGACGCCACAAAGCTGCTGAGGCAGAAAAAAAAACCCTGACGGCTGACTGCACATCAATAAGCAACACGTTAAACCCCCCTCTCAGCATCTTCGTCATCCTCCCAAGCTGTAGCGCTGCAGTGTTTTAAACTGTGTTTTAAGATTTAGCTCATCCATTTCAAATGATAATTTACAGCGTTATGAACCCTTGGATCGTCAAGGCTTCTTCTTCCATCACACACTGCTGAATTTAGGACTCAAATTTCCCTCAGACAGGTTAGAGCCATCGTGATCATGTTAGATGGTTTTTTTTATTTTTGTTTTTTTTTTATTGTCATAGTCCATCCTCATTGCCGGACAGATCTGAAAAAACATTAACCGCGTCCTCCTCGGCTGCCAACACAAGAAAGAGGAAGGTAAGGACCAAATTGCTCAGGAGTGAAAGCAACCTTAAACCAAAGAGAGGTTACGATGAAATCCTTACAGCACCTTGATGCAAAATGGTCATTCGTGAAAAGAAACTCTCACTCTTTGGTTCAAACTAAATTTGACTTATTTCACTTCACTAGAAATGCAGGGGCTATTTTCTGTC
This sequence comes from Sander vitreus, assembly GCF_031162955.1. Classification (NCBI taxonomy): domain Eukaryota; kingdom Metazoa; phylum Chordata; class Actinopteri; order Perciformes; family Percidae; genus Sander; species Sander vitreus. The sequence continues at coordinate 1,608,415 of NC_135867.1, forward strand.
TTTCTTAAAGCTGTTATAAATAGTTTCATTTCTTATTCCTGGGCTAAACAAATCTAACTTCTGTGTAGTTTACAAAATACTAAAAAGTTCAGTATTTTCTCTCCTCCTCCTGCAAGAGGTTTTGGAGAAGCAATACACACACAGGAGACGGCATCCGTCTCTAATACGCTGCGCACACACACAGTTAATGTACAACAGTGGGAAGCAGTCGGAGAAACCGGTGTCTGATTAATAATTCCTTGTCATGCTGCGTGATTTCAAGACCAAGTCAGCGAGAGAGCACAAACACATCAACACTTAGCACATTAAAGCCGGGGTTGGGAGTAAAAAAAAAAAAGGGGAACGGCATAAAATAAATCATACATTAATAATCGCTGCATTGCAGGGAAGAAACCACAAATGGAGATTAAAGGTAGTTATTTAAATGTTTAAATGTCTTGAATCTTTAAAATGTATTTTTTTACATGTTTATTTCACATCTTAAAGTAAAGTTCAGCTCTGGGCAACACATGTTTGTAACCAGGACAAGGTTTTTCCACACGAAGTGCGAAAAAGATTGAATGTTTACTGCTTTTTATTTGTCATTATTAATTAGTTATCCATCCGGTTTTCATTGAATGTTTTCAGCTGCCATTTAAACACGGAGCCATGGCCTTGATATTTTTTAATTCACGTAATTGCACGTGGTGTTTTTGAAGTCTAAGATATCTCAAAATATAAATGGTTGTCAGTTTTTCTTTTCAATTTAAGCAAAACAGAAATGAAAAGATTCATTATAGCCAGCAGAATGTTATTCATGGCTCAGAGCGCTTTGAAACGGCATTCAGACATTCATGTCGGCAAACAGCACTTTACTTTTTGGCCAAATGTGACAACAGTATTGGACTACAAATTAAATGAAGTGTATATAAATCAGAAAAAAATATGAGATTGTATATAAACAAGAGTAAGACCAAAAAAATTGGGATTCACAGCTAGCTGTCAAAGTATTTACATTGTGCTTCATGCTGGTAAAGAAACAGTAAAGAACAACATAGGAAGCGAGACTGTCCTCCCCCGAAAAACAGTCCCAGATGTTGTTTGTTCAAGCAGCAATTATGGTCACGGAAGGCTTGTATCATGTGGACGCGCCGACAGTGTTGTTGTCATTACTTAGAATTCCTCATAGGGGCGACAGAAACTACGCACTATAGCTTTAAAGAAAGTCCAGTTCAGTGTCACATTACGTTCTCTGGTTGGAAAACGCTCCTGTGGGTCGTATTACAGGGGAGGAACAAACAACCGATATCGTTGTAGGTTTTGGAGGACTTTTTGGGAGAGAGTACAACACGAGGAAACGCAAGAGTAAAAGTAAAAACACTAAAATACTCGATCACACATAAAATTGTGTAACACAATTCGAAACAGTTTGAAATATGCTTCTGAAATGTATAGTCGAGGAAGCAGAACACTAAAATGCTCAATGAAAGCAAAAGTACCTTCCTCTATCTTCCCACATCTTCTAGCTCTCTGTCAGTGATCTAGTGAAAGCAGTAGGCTAAAACAATCTTAAACGAAAGAAGAAAAACAAAAACCTTAATTCCTTCTCCTAAAAACATGAACATTTAGATTATATTCAACTTTATTGTCATTGCACATGTACACGTCACAAGTACATAGCAACGAAATGTAGTCAGTGTCTAACTAGAAGTGCTTAAGCAGTGATTAAATATTAAATAACATCTGCTACAGTGTACACAGAGTGCAAGGTATGCATGATATATACAGTAAGTATATAGATATGTCTATATGAGTGTATATTACTACAGGTATGTACAGGCTATGAACAGGCTATGACTAAATAAATAAACCAATTAACCACATTCAGTAAAAGGTAAAATTCATTAAAAATCTGTGATAATTCCAAAATGTAAAGTAAAGTTTCCCCCCTCCAGGAGTTCAACTCTTCCCTCTCATCTCTTCGTATCGGAGTCTTTTCTGGTTCTGCTGAGACAGGGAGTTTGAGTTTTGCCTCAGAGACACTTCCTTCTGTTCAAACCATCAGACTGTGTAAACAGCCGTCTGTGGATGATTAATCATGCCTGGTGCAGAGACACAGAGAGAAGGAGGCAATGAGAAAGGAGGCAGAGATAGAGAGAAGAGTGTGCTCGGTTAAATAGAGAGGTAAGTGTGAATGGGAGCAGATGCGGAAGAAGAGTGAGGTGAAGCAGGGCTGCCATGTCTGTATGACAAAAAAAAGCCCAATAGCCCATCCAAACCAGCCAAATGGCCAATCAAAACCAGCCCAAAACCAGCCCAATGGCCAATCAAAACGGGCCCAATGGCCAATCAAAACCAGCCCATAACCAGCCCAACAGCCAATCAAACAAACTCAGACCTTAACTCAAAATATTCCCCTCCCAAAACATACTACACTTACCCTTACACTGCTTTTAAAGTCCAAAAGCATTACTATAATTGCCAAATGTATTGTAATATCTACAAAGTAACTCCATATGTGTGAAGTGTAAATAGTGTGCCAGCATTAAAAGCAGTTTATTCCACCTAGGTCCTAAATTTGCCTTTAGATACAGTATATTATCACAAATAAATCTTTGTGAATATGTAGACCAATTCAAGTTTACTACTTAGTTTCCAACGGGCACAAAACCCAGCCTCCTCCAAATTTGGCACTCTTATGTTTCGTCACAATACTTCGTAATTTCTGCTTGAACAAACAACTCCTGGGAGCATTTATCAGGGGAGGGCAGTCTCTTTCGTACAGTAAGATCAACATTTATGGTTGGTCTTTGAAGAAAAAAATCCAAATTTCCTAAACTGATGGTTAATATGTTACAAAAACATGTCCAAGAAATAACGCATAGGTCCTGAGACGCAACAACACAGAGTACACAGTGGTGCAAACTTCTGTACGGGCGTGTAGATGTAAGTCCATCACATTTCAAACTACAAACTATTGTGAAAAAATGGAACAAAGAGGAGATGAGCAGCATGTTTTAAGGTACATCTCATTTGCTTTACTTGCTTCCCTTCATCGCGTCTTAGTCCCTCCCACCGAAGAAACATGGGAGAGACGTCATGCGAGGTGAGAGGAAACAAGGAAATGCGTTTTTAGAGGGAGGAAACGTCCTTTCCTCTGAAGTGTCACGTGAATTTGTCAGCTGTATAGGCAGAGTTAGCAAAGGCTTTCAACTGCACGGCTTCCAGGAAGACTGCTGTCTGTGTCCTCGCTCATAGCTCCTTAGAGATCCATCCTTCATCCTCGCTCATAGCTCCTCAGAGATCCATCCTCCATCCTCGCTCATAGCTCCTTAGAGCTCCATCCTTCATCCTCGCTCATAGCTCCTCAGAGATCCCTCCTCGATTCTCCATCCTCGCTCCTCGTGGCAGCTTTGAGACGGCCTTGACAAAAGGAGAGCCAGAACAACTTCCGGTTCAAGCGATGAGCATGGGGATATCAAATAAGAGACTTCTGAAAAAAAAATAAAATTCTCTCTTTTCAATTTGTCTTACCCATTCATGCAAATAAAGCACATATGAACTTGAACTTTAAATAAGCAAGCAAGAGACATAGAAGAGAAACAGAAGAAACTTTTCAGAGAAAAAGAAACTGTTGTGTAGGGAGAAGAAAGACAAAAATAATTTCTACCGACAGAGCGTTGAAGTGGAAATGAATCCAGGTTAAATTCTCCAAATGCTTCCTGCTGTTTCTCATAAAGCAGCAAACCCAGACCCAGAAGCCTAAGAATCTTATTTTAGAACTTTGAATTCCAGTTGAATCAAATTTCTCACCATGTTTCACTGCCTTTATGTCTTCACCTACGGAATTTGCATGACAACATGTAATAAACATCAGGGTGTGTATGATATAAATCAAATGAGTTCATGAATAAGTCATTCAAATTTCATTTTGGTACCGAGATGTAAAAAGCCACGGACGGGGAAGCAGTAATCAGATAGCTGCTGCAACTATTTCACATTCAAGTGTAATCACAGCAAAGAGAAAATTCTTCCTCTGAAAAGCTTCATTTCACAGTGAGAAATTCACCGTTTGAAAATGGGACGCCTGTTCCCAATAAATGATTGTTGCCATGAAAATGGAAGTCTCTTGTTGCAAGGGTGTTGAAGTGATTCGCAAAGTGGGACGCTTTACTCACAAAGTAGTGACAATTTCAAAGACGCAATCCTCTGCTGTGCTCGACTACTGAGTGCTGAGCAGCTTGTTTCTGACTAAATTGAAGTGCAGCGTTTTGGTGGCGAACCCCCTCACTTATTCATAACCCTACCGTGCTTCCTGTGGAAGTTCCAATCTTGGGTAATTCAACATGAGACGAGGTGTAATGTTATCATCTTTACATACAAACCTCTCTGATGTTTGAGGAGACAATGACAACGAATGCTCTGTAGGCTGTTCTCAAGAACCAATCGTACTAGGGCTGTCAGCGTTAACGCGTTAATCGCGATGCGATTAAGGGCCGACGCAATGCGATTCATTTATTTTACACTTCACTCGGCTAACGGCTACTATTTTGACCCTTTGGCGCTGCCGTACTTCTTCATAACACATCTTCTGCTGCAGAATGCACGCAGGCTGCCGGCATGGAGAAAGACAGCAGCAACACACTTCTGAATGGAGCTTTTCTTTTAAAAAAAACTCCCGGACGGCTCAGTAGACAAGTCGAAAGCCATATGCACGTTGTGTAAAGCCGAATTAAAATATCACCGAAGCACGTCAAGCTTGAGCTACCACCTACGAGCTAAGCATATTAACGTGACGCAGTTTGATGCTAGCGGGCTCAGGCAAAGCAGTATTTTGGAGAGTGCTACTTGCCGACCTGTGGATGAAATCAAATCCCAAAAACATTACTACAGCTCTTGCAAAATGGGTGGCAACTAACTGCAGACCTGTCAGCATCGTAGAGGACTCGGGTCTTAAAGAAGTGCTACGGTTGGCATGTTCTGACCCGTCTTATACACTGCCATCGAGGGGGGGCAGTAGTTTCACCATTACACAGCCTGTATAACACGGAGAAAGCAGCTAAACTGGAACTGCTGCCAAGTGCAAACGCTGTCTCATTAACCGCTGATCACTGGACGTCAGTGAGGAATCAACGTTATTTAGGAGTTACTGAACACTAGATTGACTCTGGCTGGACTTTGCACTCGTTTGCCTTAACAGTGGTTGTTAGTGTTACATCTCAGTCAATTATTCTCAATCCTTGTTAAAAATGTAAAGGTTAAATGTCCTGCTGTGGCATCTGGTTTTTGGACCATTTCGTTTGTACTGTATAAGCAAAGTGTTAGTGTTACATCTCAGTTAGGTTAGGTACTTGTAGGAATTGTGCAATAATGACAGATTCACACATTTGTTTACAGTAAATAAATAATAGTCAAGTTCATAAAGTCACTTTCTTTGCATTCATTTGATTCCCAATCAAGATACACTGGTAACAATTGCTTTCCATTGTTATTATGTACTTAAAAACAGTTCTGAAATGCAAAATAATAGAGTTTTAATTGTGATAAAACATGCGATTAATCGCAATTAAAAAATTGTAATCGTTTGACAGCCCTAAATCGTACATATAGTAACGTAAGGCACTGTAATTCGTATGTATATATTCCACGTAGTTTTTACTGTATGCACCACATTGACTGCTACTGTATGAGAATGCTGTGGACAGCATAGGTAAGAGGTCAGTGTGGATGTTTGGATCATAAAACACAGGGCTTTCAAGCCGGGGAAATTAGTTCTTTTCCTGGGGAAAACAAAAGCCTTTCACCCAGGATACGTGTGTTCGTTCTGCAGGACTTTTTTTAATTCAAACCACAATCTTCATTTCTGTTTTGGTGTCTAAACTTAACTGTCGTCGCCGCAAGACGCTCACTTTTTGTCGGCTAAACTCTACTGCCACGGCCGCTGAAAGGACCGTCATCTCATGGTGCTCTGTAGGCGGCGTCACGTGACCAGCCGGCGGTCGCCTAATTTCATAGTATATCACAAATTGGTGTGCATAAATGATCGTAATAACCCATTCATGAGAATGCGTTGCAGTTTGTGTTTAGAAGTCTTTCGCGCTGTTTATTGCGCAGGTTGATATCGCGACGACAAAAAAAATGATTTATTGTGCAGCCCTAGTTTGTATCTTAATCACTAGCCATGTTTCCATCCACACGGTTTTATGCAAATTAAGTAATATCAAATGAAAAATGCTTAATGGAAACCGTAAAATTCGACTGAATCTCATCAGATTTTCTCTTATTCGGTAGATGACGCGATGAACGCTGATGGAAACGTTATTTGCCGAATAAATAAGCCATTACGTTTTAGGTAATTTTATGATTCCAACTGGCCATAAAATGAAGAAGAAGAAGTTTTAGGTCATTTCCTCTTTCTTTGCATACATGGCGGGTGTCAACAAAGACCGATATATAAGTGGACAAACGAGGAGACGAGAGACTTTTTAAATTGACTGTATGTATACTATAAGAACCGCTATTATAAATAGCAAAAATCATTGTCATCCAGCATTTACGTGCATATGCATCTTTATCATCAAAGCGAGGTTACTATTTCAGTGTCGTCGTTGTCTTATTATAGCTTGATATGTCGCTATCAGCAGGCACATAAGCACCATTACAACTTCTGCAATATTAGTCATTTGTGGATAGACGGCGCGATCCATTTTGGCTAGCAAAACTTTGTTCACAAATGTTAGCTTGACTATTGTGCGATTCAGTGCGAAAATGAATGGAAACGCCTTAAAATGTCTTAAGTGGCTTGCATAAGTTTACACACCCATGCTAAAGTTGACTAAAAAGAGGAATAAAAAAATTAAAATGAAAAAAAATGAGGAAAAATCCAACCTTTAATTTGAATGAATAATGTATCGTAAATAAATACATTTTCTTCCTTAAAATACAGGGGGTATAAGTCAGTACACCCCTATGTTAGATTCCCATAGAGGCAGGCAGACTTTTATTTTGAAAGGCCAGTTATTTCATGGATCCAGGATACTATGCATCCTGATGAAGTTCCCTTGGCCTTTGGAATTAAAATAGCCCCCACATCGTCACATCCCCTTCACCATACCCCCCACATCATCACATCCCCTTCACCATACCCCCACATCATCACATCCCCTTCACCGTACCCCCACATCATCACATCATCACATACCCTTCACCGTACCCCCACATCATCACATCCCCTTCACCGTACCCCCACATCATCACATACCCTTCACCGTACCCCCACATCATCACATCCCCTTCACCATACCCAGATATCGGCATGGGGTACTTTCCAAAAGATCATCTCTCAATGCAAATCAAACCAGCTATTAGGCTAACTGAAATAAAACCATGCCAATCTCTATTATCTAGAATTGGTATCCTGGATCCATGAAATAACTGGCCTTTCAAAATAAAAGTCTGCCTGCCTCTATGGGAATTTATCATAGGGGTGTACTTACTTATGGCCCCTGTATTTTAAGGAAGAACATTTATTTCTTTACGATACATTATTCATTCACAAAGAAAATTGGTGTCATTAGAAGGTGGATTTTTCCACATTTTTTTTAATTAAGGCATTAAGATCAATTTCCAAAAGATGATTTTTTTATTCCTCATTTTAGTCAACTTTAGCATGGGTGTGTAAACTTATGCAAGCCACACAAAAACAGCATGCGACATCATTACGCACAGGTTTTTATTCGCTTTAAAGCTGTTGGATGGAAGCTTTTACCGGCTTTATTCGCATGAATGTTTTTAGCAAACCTCAGATAATTTGTTTGGTAAGTGGATGGAAACATAGCTATTGATGCACTGATCGTTTGTTTGCAACTCTGTAGATATGAGGGAGCTGGTATTGTATTGGTATCTGTCTTTTAAACACCAAAAATCAAAAAAGTCTGGGTAAAGTTGTTTTTTTTTTTTTACCGAAACAAATGCTGTTTTTCCTTTGGTGCAAGGAAGAAAAACTAATTCAAGCAGTTTTGTATCAGCACTTGATTGTGGTGATATTGTATACATGCATGCAAATTCATCGTCCCTGAAAATGTTAGATTCAGTGTACCATGCTGTGTTACGATTTGTCTCCTATTCGGCTTTCCGCGCACACCATTGCAGTTTGTATGAGAACGCTGGTTTGTCTTTATACAACTGTAGAATGGTATATAAGCACTGGTATAGTTTTCTTTATAAAGCCGCATTTCACAAACTGCCTCCTTACGTATGTTCTCTACTGACCCCTAAAACTATTGGAAGCTGCAACCTTCGGTCTGAGCTACAAAGTAATCTTAAACTAGATTATTTTATTAGCATGGACGATTTTCAAAACAGGATGAAGGACTTTCTGACCACTGAACACTGATCATTAACTGTTTGTTAATGGAATTAGCTGTTTAAGTTCGTCGTTTGTTTGTTTTTAATGTTGAAACTTTTAATGCTGCTGTCTTGGTCAGGACTCAGAATCTCAATGGGAATATTCCTGGTAAAATACAAAACAATTGCCGGTGTATTCCCCCTGTGATTTATGGGTGGATTTAGCTCAGGTCGGCCTGTTAAACTGCGGTCCAGAACAGGGACAAGCATTAACAGGTTCTGTATTTTCCATCAGGTATTTTTATTTATTTTTTTTTCTTACCGCTGCTGATCAGGCCTGGATGAGACACACTGTCCATTATCCCTCGTTATTATCACATACCAACAGTGGTGATTGTCACTTGGGTCTTCTCCCTTTCACTGCTGTAATACTCATTTAATCACTCTTTCACTCACACAATGGGACTCAAACACAATGCTGCTGATGCTTGACTAGAAAGGATTTGACTACACAATGGAGCATGGTGGATAGTCTAGAGAGAGAGTGTGTGTGTGTGTGTGTGTGTGTGTGTGAGAGAGAGAAACACAGCTTCTAGAAATACCTAATTAAATGACTCAGAGTGTGTGTGTCACAAACCTGAAATTAGTTCATAATGTAAAGTAATATTTTCATCAGTGTATATCCCAACAAGTCCTCCAAACCATACGGCAATATAGCTTGTTTATTCCTCCCCTCTAATACGACACACAGGGGTGTTTTCCGTCCTCATATCTAAACCAGAGAAGGTAACAGGCGGTTACAGTGGTTTCACCACACTGGAATAAATCCAGAGTGAGCAGAAACCAAACAGCAGGGAAAGAGACAGGTTTGTTATGTACAGTACATTGTTTTTAGGATTAAATGTAATTTACAAGGTGGGAAATTGGACTTTGGAACAACATGAACAGCCCCAACCAAGCAACATGGGAAGGCAAAACATTTTCACTTACAAGCACACGTTGTCATGTAAGTTAATTCATGTACGCAAGTTGAAATAATGCAACACATTATAATGAATAGGTTGTATGATATCCTACGAAATTAGGGTTACGGTCTCATGACAGTTAAGTTTAGCGTTTTTTGCAGTTACATGTAACCGAGAAAAGGGGACCGTAAACCAGGTACAGAGCACCGTGAGGTGACGGTTGTTTCAGCGGCCGTTGCCGTCATGCGGTGACGACTGTGAAGTTTAGGCACCAAAACGACTAGTTGAGATTAGGAAAAAAAGATTGTGGTTTCGGCTAAAACACCGGTCCCCTTAAGTAGGACTCCCGGGACATGAACACCTGTTTCCTGGATGAAAGTCTTGGGTTTTCCTTTTAACCTCCTCCTGGACACAAACTCCACTCTCCGGCTTGAAAGCCACACTTCCACGGTAGTCCCTATATGTAAACCGAAGCATTGAGAACTTTGTAAGTGTATGGACATTATTTATTAAAAAGAGAGTTTATAAAGACATTACTTTCGGGTATACAGGCAATCGCCATCTTGGGAAAACAGACACGATCAGTCGAACGACGAACGCCCTGCCTGAGATATATTACTGGTTACTGGTTGCACGGCGTTTGGGGTTCGACTGGTCAACCCGTTCTCATTCCGACATCGTAAAATAAGGACGTTTGGACAGTGGCTGTCAGCGTCTGATGCGACGAAAAAGGCGTCTTTCAGCGTGTTTGTGTAACGCACCGGGGAGAGCAGCAGTTAGAGAGGATTTAGAGAGTGGTATGTAAGGGGGAATTTCCACGTAAGGAGTTTGGTAGAGGTGGTGGATGGGTCAAACACAGGACTTTTACCCAGGAGAGCAGGGTTCGCATCCTGCTTGTCACACTTGCTATGGTCGTTTTTTTCTTTCCTCCCGCGTGTCACAGAACCGTACGCCCAACCACGACCCTTTCCTAAACCCAACCGTCCCGTAGTTGCCGCGTGTCACGGAACCGTAAGCCCAACCGCGACCTTTTCCTTAACATAATTGCGTCAAAAGGGACGGCAATAGTCCCGACCAAGCGCGTTTAGTTAAAGCGCTAAAGGAGACTTTTAGCGTCATTAAGAATGACAAAGGCACCTGACCAAACGTCCATATTTTACGAGATGAGTGTGAGAACGTGTTGGACTGGTTAATGGGACCGACCATCCATCCGCCCATCCATCCATCCATCCATCCATCCATCCATCCATCCATCCATCCATCCGACTTGATGTGTGTTGGTACAGGAGCCTTTTTGATTCTTTTTGGGAAGAGTTTGAACTGTCGTAATGTGTTACATGCTTTACGTGTGTGTGTTTATGTCTATGAATGTGTCTTACTCTTTGTTCATCCTCCAGCATGTTGGTTCTTTCACTGTGTGTGTGTGTGTGTGTGTGTGTGTGTGTGTGTGTTGGTGTGTGTAACCTGGCTGGGTTCTGTGCCGTGATAACGGGCCAGCTGCTACCTCAGACCTCTGCCATATGGAGCCAGACCAAGACTGCTGCTGGATGGAGAGATTAGAGAATAAATGAGTGATGACTAGCAGCCAGAGGGGCTCTGAGAGCAGAGAGAGAGAGGCGCATCACAACCCGCTGAAACCGCAGAGGCAGAGAGACAGAAGCAATGAAAAGAGGAAAGAGAGGAGTGAGGCAGCGCAGATCTTCAGGGATTAACGGTCTCAGAGTTCTGATAAGAAAGAAGAAATGTTTTCTGTTTTTTTGGTAGGGTATTAAAATACAGTCCAATCCTGCACTGATACAAAACCATGTAAGGGTTAGGGTTAGCAATTGTTTGAGGGGAAAAAAGGCTTCATTGTGCCGTTGAATTTCCTCTCTCTACAGGCTCATTCTCAAGTGTTTTTGTGGAGGAGATTGTGCGGCGCTGCATGATTTGAAGAAAGGAAAATTAAAAAACACTTACTTTCTTTAAAAAGAAAAAAAAAAAATCAATGGACAATTTAAGAAACAGTTAGATTGGAACAAAATCAATACAAAGAGAATACTCAACTCCCATTTCAGGTGTTGAGACAACGCTGACCACGGCACATGGACGTTTAGAGCAACGGTGAACGTTCTAACCCCTTTAACATGCATTTTTTCACAGCGTCATAGTTAGAGCTGTACTCGATTTAAGAAATTCTTAAACCCTATTCCCACAGGATAAGTATTACTTGGTGACTTACCTACTTGGCGATTAGCCCATGTCTGTAATTTGTCAAGTAAAAATTCCCCCGCAAATGACCTACTATATTTCGGCGAACACCGAGGTTCTCTGATACAATTAGTCCCGTGGGAATCGACAGGTCTGTGATTTGGCGTGGTCCCAAGGTTTTGGTTTTTAATCTCTCTCGCCAAGACAGATATTCTGGACCACTGTCCAACCGGAGACATCTGTCACCGAGTCGACGTGCTGCCTTCTTTCGAGGGCTAACGGTGATGCTGTGTGGACGCCGCCGTGGCCGGGGATTTGCCTCTGGTAACCCGTACCGGAGTTCGGAGCCTTGAACTAAGTGCGGTAACCTCGCCTTGGCCGTCCTCCGCGCGCCTCCGGGGGGAGCGTGCCTATGTTCCCACAGCCCTAATTTTGGAAAAAAATCTTGTACATAGGGCCTAATTTTAAGAAAAATCTTAGAAATGTGGGAACATAGGGCTATGGGAACATAGGGCCTAATTTTCAGTGACGTAACGCTCTAGTAAGCCATACGCTGGGTTTCTACCAGAGCATGTTTACGTGCTTTAATGTTCAAAAAACACATTATTTTTCTCATGCGGCCTGTCTGAATATACCTGTATTCCCGTCTGTCTGAAGTTTTAGCGGCTGTCTCTTTAAGCCAACCTCATGATAAAACCCAGTCTGCTCTGATTTGGTCAGCGTTTCCTGATCTTCCTTATCTGCGCTCCCCGAGTCATTGCAGCCGGGGGATGACTGTAACGGCACTGTAGCGGCACTTTCTACCTACATATAGTATAGTTGTGTTACTAGTACAGACTAAATTTGTTTAAATTCACAGTTTCAGTGCTTTATAATCATACAACACTTGGAAATCTCACTTTTTACAAGATGGGACCTTTAAATTGGACACAGACTGTGTCAGCTGGATGTGTACTGTTGGTCAGAAAATGTTTCCTTGTGCTGTTAGACAGTGATTTGTTGCGGCTGTTTTTATGTCTTGCACTTTAGTGGCCGAAAATTTATTGAAGCAGCTTCAAGGTCATCATTCAACATTCAGCAGGTCGAGTCTGTAGAACTGTCTGGGCCGTTTGGTTTTAAAAGCAGTCTCATCCGATGTGAGGGTGCGCCTCATTCAGTTCAACATTCTGCATCGCTTCTATTGGACTCCCTCCAGATTGTTTAGAATTAGAAATTATTGTCCACTGTATCGTGACGCGGGGTTGCGTTTCTCCAAAAGTTGAGTCCGTCTTCGCAGCATAAACGCGCTACCCTCATTCAAAATGAATGGAAAGACCTGCGTTTTTGCCAGACCGCCTGACGGCAGACACAGGCTGTCTGAACGCGGCCTTAAACATGACTCAGAATCCACTGATTTTTCGTTTTTGTCACATTTATTACAAGTTTTAAAAGTCGTCTTTTTCCTCAGACAATGACGACCTACTTGTGTTTATCTTTATACGATACAGCAGCAGAGCCACCACTGTCCCCTAACTAAGTACCCTGAGTTTGCTTCCTCTTTAAACGCGATGGTGGGCCTCTCTCTCTCTCTCCAGTGAGATTTGGTATTAATCGAGACAAATCCAAGTCTCAGGCAACCTGAATTTAAAAGCATTGCTCCGCTGGGCACTAAGTGGCACAATCTACCCTCTTTGACCACTTTTTTTTGCTGCCAAGCGGCTCGGGAGGCAGGGTGCAGATGGTGGTGCTGGGAAAAGCAGTCAGGCCGCGAATTACACTGAAGATTAGATTGGGCAGAAGGCGAGGCTTCCTGCGCTCTGGCAGCACCCAGGCAGATTGAAGTCGCCCAGAGCAGTCGACATTTCAACCTCAGGAGATGCTCTGCCTGCTGCAGAGAGACGATGAACGGTCCTCCACTGAAGAGTCGCATCTAATACAGATGCGACAGTTATGGGCCTTTTCATGTTTATTGATTTGATCTGATAAATAATCTAAATGTTTGTTTGTTAACTGGCCCGTGGCCTCCTGTCATTTGGCCCGCGGACAAAGCAAGTGCAGTCTCCCTGCTCTAAAGACTTTCGTATTATTAATCAATAGCAGACTGATCTCATGAAATGGCTTATGTATGACACGCCTATTCGTATGCCATTATTGGTTATAAAGACGCATACTCGCTTGTTAGCGTGTTTATCAACGCCGTTTAGCCTCCATTGACTAACATTACCTTGCGGTTGCGTGTGAATTTTCGCCGTAGCGAGTAGTATGAAAGGGCGAAAATCCGCGTAGGAAGGTTGGTTGAGGTGGAGGATGGGGACACAGGACTTTCACCCAGGAGACCGGGGATCGTGTCCCGCGTGTCACGTTTCCTAAACCCAACCGTAGCTTTCTTCTCGGGATAACACGCGGTATGTTTACGTCCGCTGTATGCAGCGTAGACATACACACGGATAGCTCAATATGCGTACAGAAAACACATCACTTGGCTTAAGAAAGTGGGCGTGTATGTTTATGCAAAGTCATGATGTCATGTTGTCAATAGTCTATATGCATGACGTTCCACTTCCAGGATTGCTCCGGTGCAGCTGGAAATTCCAATGGAGTTCCCTCTTTTTGACCGGATTACCTTCCGCTTTCTGTGTGTTTGTTAACTGCTCCTCAGATCTCTGCAGGGGAAATCCAGACAGCTAGCTAGACTATCTGTCCAATCTGAGTTTTCTGTTGCACGACAAGTTCCTTCCTGAGGCTATTTTGCAGAGGCAACATTGCGCCGTCTGGCGCTAAGTGCAGCCCAAGCCGATTGTGATTGGTTTAAAGAAATGCCAATAAACCAGAGCACGTTTTTCTCCCAGAGCTTCCTCTGCAGCGCTGTGGAGGAAGGTCTGGCAATGCTAGACTACTAGCCAAATGATATTAAAGTGGCTATTTGTAACTTTCAGTTTGTTGATTCTAGCGGCCACGTTGGACAAAAGCGATAGTGTTTTTACCACACCTGCTGTCGTAAAGGTCTTTTCTTTACAGTGCTGCATCACCCACTGTATATTACAGAGTTAGTGTTACGGGGAGGTCATATAGTCGCGATGAATTTGACAGACAGACAAATTAATTTACAATAAGAGAATATGTTCATTAAGCATTGTTGCATTTCAAGTGATGCATTCGGTAACTTAGCCTACTTTGGATGTATCGCAAGCTAAACCGGGTAATGTTATCACTGTCACTGTGTCAGTCATTTCAATAGGAAATTTGGAGTCAACGCTGCTTTAAACCGTCAGTCATAAAATCCAAATCATATCTGGGTAACAATCATAACGTGTCTTCACTTTATATTGGCTGTATCCATAAATAAATGGAACTTGCCCACACAGAACATTGTCAGCCTCATAACCCAATGCTTAAAAACCTCCCTGAATAAAAAGCCATTTGTCACTCAGCAGTATCCCATACCCTTTCTGTAACTGAATAAAAGCTTTTTTGTCTCTACACAGACAGACACACACACCAACAGACAGACGGAAGGGCGGAGACAGACAGACAGACAGACACACACACCAATAGACGGACGGGCGGACACAGACAGACAGACAGACGGACAGACGCACACACCGACAGACGGACGGACGGGCGGACACAGACAGACAGACAGACAGACAGCAGGATCCATGCGAGGCTGGAGGCCTGACTCAGTTAATGGGTGAAACTCTCATTATCAGCCCATTTGCCTCCAATTTTCCCATTTACTCAGTCTCTGTTGATGTTCTCTGCCTCTCCCTCTTTATCTCTCGTTCCTTCCCGCATGAAATGAATGCTAATGAGTATTACAGAAGCCATTTTCAAATAGTAAAGGGTCCATGAGTGGAAAGTGCAGCTTCCATTAGTGGCATTCACAGTGACTCTACCATAAAAATAAAGAAAGAAGCCTTTTATTTCGCAGAATAATTACCTCTCAGTTATCAGATGAGGAATGGGATATTTGGTTTTCAGAGCATCTAAGCTGTAGTCATAAAATCAGAAATAATCCACATGAAACAGCTTCTTTTCTTCATTTCTTACATTATATGTTGTTTGTGTTTTTTATGCTATCCTGTGTCACTGTCATTGTGTCACACAACTGTATTTATATAGCACCATGTGGCTAACTATATCTCCAGATACACACTTGTTTATGAAACCGGTAGTAGTGGTTTGAACACGGTGCGCTGACATCAAGCTGAAACATGAATACGCAGAAACCATCCGCGGTTTTTCGAGACTACTATGTGTTAGACAGCTCATTGTTACATTTAGGGAAATGGCAGACCCAGAAATGCAGAGACAGCAGGGCAGTGGTGAGCTTGAGGATTTAATAAAAAGCGATACAACAATAGGAGTCCTGAAGACAGCAGGCAAAAACAGTTCCAAAACGAAGAGGAAGCCAAAAGCCATGATACTACGATTCACCATGGTAACAACCAAACAAACGGGTCGGTGGAAATACTCATGCGTACATACAGCGAATTTGAACATACAGCAACACAGCGGCTGCTGTAATTAGCGTGGGAGAAAATTGCTGCTAGAGTAAATGCGTATATTCCAATATAGTGTATATCATATTTAATCATGAGTAGCCTATAGCCTAATATTACTGGTGAAATGGTATTGAACCTATAATCTATTTCATTCAGGTGCAATACTGCGGACGAAAAAGTATTCTGCAGCACCATCATTAACAGAATTATTCATAATGTTTTATTTCAAAGGGTTTACATCATTCACCTGCAATACTCCTTTTTAATGGCTCTTACTGGTTTGTGTCCAGGGAACACTACAAAAACGTTTAAAACACGTTTCAGAGCGAGTCACACTCTTCTGACGGCGCTTTGCTATACAGTGGCTTTACTAATATGCTCCGCATCACCAGTGTTGTAAAGAAAACTGCCGTTTGCAAAGAAAATGCAACGTAATGTGACAGAAATAATTTGCTAGGATGTAGAGCATGTCCACGATGGGTGACGTTAGTGATATGAGGACGATACCGCTCAAATAGGAAGTTATCTGGAAATTAAAATGCGTCAGGGCCTCAATATCATCTCCCGACGTATGTTTAACACCCTGCAAAGTAATACAGCTTCTTCATCAACGGGATCGTTGACAAAAGAAAATGCCATGTTTTAAGCAAAAAAAACATGTATAGTCTGCCTAACATGGTTAATAAACCAACACTGTTATATATTCATGCAGATAAACTGCAGTAAAATGCACCTGATACAGACTGAATGAATGAATGGAGGGAGGAGACTGACAGAAACTCAAGGTTTCTTGAAGAAAACCTGCTCCCGACCAGGTTAGGTTCACAGGCTCAGTTACCGTAGTCACTATGAGATGAAGTCACCTCTCTTTCTGAAACAGAAAAGCCAGAGTTTCCCTCATCTCAGGGTTAACAAACTCAGAGTTTTCACTAAACCTGCTTTCTGAAACGGGCGGAATCACAACTCACAAAGGGGGTAGACTTACACACAATACAACGATCTGACAACAGACAAAGACAACACAGAGACTAAATACACAAGGTAACGAGGGGGAAACAAGGGACAGGTGACACGAGAGGGCTCAGGAACAGGTGAAACACATCAGGGCTGGGCAGACAATCAGAAAGGCGGGAAAACACACAAGGCAGGAAGTAAAACAAGACATGACATGGGAGAAAACGGACTACAAAATAAAACAGGAAACTGAAGCATAAAACATACACAACCATGACACTCATATGCCATAGCTTTACCTTGCCTGAGTTAAAGGAGAAACTCTATAAAATGTGATGATCTAAGCTACTCTTGGTCAAACTCTGAACCACCGTCCAGGTAGTCTATTTCGACGACAGTTCATTTACAGCACACGTGTCAAACTCAAGGCCCGCGGGCCAAATCCGGCCCCTATATACATTTAGGTTCACAATACATTTTGGCCCACCTAATTTTTGTCACTTTTCACAACGTTTTTTTCTGACATTTTTGATGCTTTTTCCAAAAGTTTTTGGCATTTTCGACATTTTTGTCGACCAAACTGTAAGTGAGAAGACTATATGAGACATGCAATAATACAGTCAAAGATATTTGACTTTTCCCATGACATAAAAGCAATAAACTCTATGTCTGGCCCTTGATATAATTCTCATTTTATTAGGGGAGTTGAGTTTGACACCCCTGATTGACGGGATGGTTCCGGCGCCGCCACGAAGTTCCGCCGGATGTCCCTCACTTTTCGCTTTCTTCGTGTTATCTTCAAACTTAAGACGCATCGAGCAACATTAACCGGAACCTCTGAGCTACCAAACTAACGTTATAGGCTGAAAATAGCAAGTTTTAAGGAGAATTTGGATCGTGCAACAAGGCTTGCCTGCTTTTGGGGGAGTGGTTGTAAAGATTAACAAAGAATATGTTTTGCGGCATTTCCTCTCTAACTGGGGCATTTTGGGACCAATTGGTAAGATTGCTGTGGACTACACTGTTTCTCCATCACGCTTCTCTGTGTCCATCACAGTACGGTTTGCAGTTTGGTAACTTTAAGTTATACTGTGACAACTTCAAACAACTCAACTTTATTCATATAGCACCTTTCATGCGAGCCCAAACTGCTTCAGAGAACAAGATTTAAAACGGATGAAAACACATACAAACAGAAGACAAAAAAATGAAATAATAAAAATAAAAAATGAAGCAAGACTAAACATTACAATGAGACTATAAAAGTTAAAACTCAACAAATGAAACCAACAGAATCAAATAAACACCAGGGTTAATAACCAATAATTGACACTTATAAACTAATGCTGCAACATTACTCCAAAGTAAACACAGTGTTTGTGTTCCTGTATTTGGTTGTGTTCTCCATATTTCTATATAGAGTTTATGTTTACAGTACGCAATGTGTTGTCAAATAGGTCAATCAGGAGAGACTTACCTTAGAGGGAACAATCAAATATTTCACACCTAAATGACAAAATAGTTTGTTTTATTTGTGCCTTTGTTTGTCTGTTCCTAAAACAACTCATACATATGAGTGTTATCTAATCTTCCACCAAAGTTTGGTTACCTTAAACTACTTGGTTGAAATGGGAGGGACGATTGTGTTCATGTTCAAAAGAAACCAACGTTTCAGGCTGTTCTCATGAACCATTCTTACACATAGCTACAATAAGTAATGCACTGTAATTTGTATGTATTCCACGTATTGTTTGCTGTATGCACCACATTGACTACTGCTGTATACAAAAAGCTGTGGACCACGTGGGAAGGGTGGATATTTGGGTCATAAAACGCATCGGTTTTTAAGCCGGGTAGCGGCGTTTACCTTCTGGAGAAAACAAAAGACTTTTCCCCCAGGAAACACATGTTCGTTTCCCGACAGTGTTACAATCCAAACCACAGCCACGGCCCCTGAAACGGCAACGACATCTGGCGGTGCTCTGTACCCAGCTCACAGTCACCTTTTGGCGGCTAAACTCAACTACCAATCCACAGAGCTTTCATGTGACCAGCCGGCGGTCGCCTAATTTCGTAGGATATCATAGGAATTGGTGTACATACATTTTTGTAGAATGTCGGATCCGTTCATGAGAATGCGACGAATGTTGACGGTTAGCAGAAAGGATGTAGGATTGGGCATCGAGAACCGATTCCTACTTGGAATCGTTTCAAAAATTACGATTCCAGTAGAATCGTTTCTTTATTGGAATCGTTCCGAGGATTTGGTTTAAAATCCGATCATTGCTTCCCAATTTAATATGCAAAGTTTTGGTTTCCGAAGCGACCAGGCGCTTGTTGTGTTGCAGCCTTGGAGCACAGTAAGCAGCGCTCTAGTGTGGCTTCGTTTTTACATTGAAAAAGCTGTAAAATTGCAACCCACCATTGAATCAAAATAAAACTTTCCTCTTATTTGTGAAAATAGGCATGTGACCCGTTTCAACTCCAGCCCTCTAAGAACCGGAATCCAAAGGAAGAATCGGAATTGGAATCGGAATTGTTAAGATCCAAACGATGCCCAACCCTAACAGGATGAAGAGGTCACTTGTCAGGACAAATTAAACATAGGTTAAACATTTACACAAGCGTCCAGTGCCGTTTGTTTTTCTGGTCTCGTCCAATGTGAGAACTGTGATGTAACCGTCTACAGCATACTCTCTTGCACAAGATTAGTTTTTATACGGTGCAGGTTAGGGCCTTGAATTAAAGGTTCCTGGCCTGAAACATGCTCTCTGTCATCTGTCAGAGAAGCGCTTTGCCGTGGCTGAACAGCGTCTGATTCCTCCGCTCCAGGCCTGAGCCGTGCGGTGTCTGAGGTGCAGCAGAGCATGATGAGGACCGTCTCTGAAGACCTCCACTGACTTTGTTGTTGCAGTAGATTGATGAGGTTTATTTAGAGAGAGAAGCACCGCGGAGGCTGGGAAACAGAGAGAAACACTGAGACAGAGAAAGAGGCAGAAGAAGTAAATGGATTTTTCAAATCTGAAGGGAATTGGTTGCTACAAAATGTCCTGTGTGGAAATATGTGGAGAACAAGAAGGAATGGGAAAGGAAAGACAGGCATCACTCTGCCTTTATTCTGAAGAGTCTGCACCCGGCCTACGGGTAGTGCGCTGGGCTTTGAAGGCAATTTCACGAAGCGGTCCAACGGTGGATTTACGGCTTGCGTGTCCGTCACGTGATGCCCTCTGGCCCAAAAATACCTTTTCCCACAGACTTACATGGAGAAAGAGACATCTGTAAATCAGTGGAGAACCACAACCCCTGTGGAATGACTAATTTCACAGTCAGAATTTGATCCACTTGGTCCGATAACTGATAACATTTAGAAAGTCTAAAAGAGCTGCACTATTAAATAATTTAATCCCGATTCAAGTTAGAGGAACGCTATGGGAAGTAGCCGGCTCCATGGGCCGCGTATTGAGGAAGCACTGCCAATCATCCGGGTAGTTTTACACGTGGCAGATGAACCAGAGATGCTTTAGAACCGAGACGCCCAAACTCTGAGTAACTTCCTGTCTCTGTGTCCCGTGGGTTTTTCCACTGCCATGCCTCCTTAGGAGACTAGGGGCAGGTCCTGAGTGTACTGATTCCAATGGGAGAAGTGAACGTGAACACAGATTATATCTCTTTCAACCCATAGCCAAAGTAAAGAGACACTGGCAGCGTCCTTTTACTCCTGCTAGGCAACTACTATAATGGCATTAGCTACTGTCAATTACAGTCAGCAACTGTTTCAGATTAAAACACTCAAAGCCACATTCTTCTTGTTATTCTTTTTCTGTGAAATAAGCTGGGCAAATGTTTGTTTTCCTGCCTAACACAATGAAGCTAGAAGCTACTCTAGTCTTAAAACTGGGAGAAGTAATGGAAAGATAAATGTGGTTCATCTGTGCAGCACAAAATTCCCCCAAATCAAAATGAATAAAAAAAGGCATAGAAGTACCAATGCAACTGTTTTTAAAGACATTTCATCCAAGAGGCTTTTTAGGCCTCTGGACTGGGAGGAGTCCCTGACATTGCAACACATATTTGGCTTGTTCACACATTAATGTAAGTAAGTAAGGTTTATTTATGTGGCACTAGAGCTGGGCAATTTCTCGATATTATATCGATATCGTGATATGAGACTAGATATAGTCGTAGATTTTGGATATCGTAATATCGTAATATGGCATAAGTGTTGTCTTTTCCTGGTTTTAAAGGCTGCATTACAGCATTCTGAACTTACCAGACTGTTGTAACTGTTCTATTATTTGCCTTTATCCACTTAGTCATTATATCCACATTACTGATGATTATTTATCAAAAATCGACAATATTGTTGCGGTATCGATATCAAGGTATTTGGTCAAAAATGTCATGATATTTGTTTTTCTCCGTATCGCCCAGCCCTAAGTGGCACTTTTCACAGATACAAAATCACAAAGTGCTTAACATTAAACAATAATTACAGTGTTTTTTCCCCTAGGTGTGGGAATGACTGAGGTGCCCATATTTGGTGGGGTGTTTAAGGGTCCTCCCTCAAGAAAATGTTATGTTTCACGCATTTCAAAAACATGCAACTTCACATCATGTTGGACCATTATTATTACCATATATGTGTCTGAAATGTTGTAGACGCTAGAGGAGAGAATTAAAGACACAGCTTGCTAAAGAAGTCCACTGAGGACCAACTACAATCATTAGATCTGAGTCAATACATCATTTAGATAGTTTTGGGTGCTGCACCTAAGCCTTATAATGGTAGGGAAAACCCTGCAAGCAAATACAAGTCATTAGCTATTTGGATATTTGTCCGAATAAAAACCTTTTCAGCTGTTTCAAAAAAGCATCTCAGGAGTCTAGGGATCGCAATGATAAGGTTCAAGGTTCTTTATATGTCATGAAATCTCCACACCTCCAACAATGCTCATTCCATAACTACGAAAACAAACACAAAACACACAAGTAAAAGCAAAATCTGAATCTAAGACAAAATTAAAAATAAAAAGTATTGGCTTCCCATTTCGATGAAGCTGATAACATTTCCACCTTTGTGCTCGTTCAAAAGGGAAGAAGGAACTTTGCAAGCTTTTCAATGTCAATGGACATTCACCATGAAGATGACTTTTTGTAAGTGTTATGTTCACTGCACACTGCTTAATGTAGGACAGGGCTTCTCAAAGTCCGGACCAAGGTCCGCATCCGGAATTAACGAAAAGTTGATCCGGACCTCGTGTTATAAATAACAGTATTCTTTTTAAAGGTCCCATGGCATGAACATTTCACTTTATGAGGTTTTTTAACATTAATATGAGTTCCCCCAGCCTGCCTATGGTCCCCCAGAGGCTAGAAATGGTGATAGGTGTAAACCGAGCCCTGGGTATCCTGCTCTGCCTTTGAGAAAATGAAAGCTCAGATGGGCCGATCTGGAATCTTCCCTTTATGACGTCATAAGGGGAAAGGTTACCTCCCCTTTCTCTGCTTTGCCCGCCCAGAGAATTTGGCGCGCCCATGAGAGAGAGAGAGACATCATGGCTTGAAAACAAGTGAAGCATGGCAGTTGGTCAAGGCCACACCCTCACCCTCCACCTTGCCCCCCCCTCTCTCCTCCTCAATAGCATTTAAAGCTACAGACACAGAAATGGCACATCCTAAGGAAAGCTCATTGTGGGACTGGCTCTAGTGGCTGTAATTCTGCACCAAGGCTGAATTTAGGGAAAGAGACTTCAGATACAGTATTAGGGGACCACTGAGGTCTATATAAAAGAGACTTCAGATACAGTATTAGGGGACCACTGAGGCCTATATAAAAGAGACTTCAGATACAGTATTAGGGGACCACTAAGGTCTATATAAAAGAGACTTCCAAAAAGCAGCATGTGATAGGACCTTTAAAATACATTTCCTATTGATCAATAAATTGGTAGTGGCGTTGAATTTACAGTAGCGGTGTAAGGGACTTTGTATGGACGGGTTTTATTGTGTGTGGTGCGTATAAATGTTCTGAATAAATAACAAATTGTAAATATGAAATCGATTTGGACTTATTTTACAACTCAAATAATTGTTTTGATACTACAGTGTAGAAAAGGCTCCAAAGGTATGTTAGTGTCGCTGTTATACAGTTGACCTCATGGTGTTGAGTTTAGGTATGTTTAGAGGGAGCTCGCAGTGGGGGGTGTTGGGTCCGAAGATGGCTTGGTGTCTCTGCTGTGTTCCGTAGTGCGGCTGCAGACTCGATGATCCAGTGCGTGGCGTGGCTGATTGGTAGCAGATGATCCCGAAGGTGGGTTATTTCTGAGGACAGACATCTTTCAGTTAGTCATGTCAGCAAACAGGGCAGACAGGTAAGTACAGAAACAAAGAAACTAGACTAGGTACAAATGTCGAAGGCTGGTGAATAAGCATACTCCGTGGTAAGCAACAATCCGGCAGGGAGAGGAAAGTCAGACTGGTATTTGAAGGCAGATGATGAGCAGGATGAGTAGCAGGTGCACTGATTGGGATTGTGCCAGGTGTGGGGAGAGTAACCGGGTGGGGGGTGGGGGAGAATTGTGAAAATGATTTAACGATTAAACCATTGATCTTTTTTTATTTTTGTTGGCTCTTATTTTAGTAGTTTTGACCACTGTAGCCTTTAGCTATGATAACAGTGGTAAACGCCAAGTTAATAACGGAGATCTGAGATCACACACAAGTCTGATGGGACGACAAACATCTGAAAAGTTGCAAACAAGGAAGGTCAAGTCAGGTGTATTAAACCACTTTAATTGGAGTTTAAACCAAAACTGCCCATAATAGTCCCTGACTCTACTTCCAGATACATTTGCCTAATGAAAGGATGGCCACATCTAAGAAAATAAGACCCCTGTAAGAAAGCAAAATACCCAAAGGTAAGATTTAAAGTAGATTTCACAGCAACATGTTCTTTTATTTCCTTCAGTGCTACTTCTTGTGATCTCTCTTTGTCTAAACATTGTTTTGCGATTAAGACCAGATTTTATGTCATGTTTTCCCCATCATTAGGTTTCATCACTTCATCCTCTGCAGTTGCATCACAGAGGCTTATGTTGACATAAACATTTGCATAAAGGTAATTTGTATATTTGCTGATATCGCTCTTACAGGGCTTGAGTTCGCTTCAGTAGGCTGGATATGCAGGGAGTGAATCTCTCTCTTTCTGTTAATATTGCATCCTTTCCCCTTGCTATTCTCACTGGACCACAGGATGGAAAGAATAGGAAAAATAGGGAGCAAAAGGGGAGTCATTGGAGTACATGCATTATGTATCATATCCTACAGTGAAGAAGACAGCGAGCTGCGAGTGGGAACAAGAGCGGCCAGCAGTGCACCGAGGTGATGCAGGGAATGCTAATGAGGGAGCTGCATTCGCCGGAAGGTACATCTGATTAAAAGCACAAGTCCTGGTGAACACAGCACAGCGGTGTTATCAGCGAAAACACACAGAAAGTAAAGGACGCCATATTGAGAAAAAAAAGAGAAGAGATTTAGGGGTTTTTGTGGCTCAGCTGAAGATAAAAGATCTGATTACGATAAAAGAGCTGAGTCGTTGATGTCGAAGAAGAAAGATAGAACGTTAAAGCTATAGTGTTTAGTTTCTGTCCCCCCCTGAGGAATTCTAAGTAATGACAACAACACCGTTGGCGCATCCACATGACGCAAGCCTTTGGTGAGCACACACCACCCCCACCCCTCTTCCACGCAGTTGCTAGTAGCGTTTATCCCGTCAAATTAAGGAGGAAACGGAGGATTAAAAAAACCATGACGGACTCTTCGGAAGAGGTAATTATCTTGTAGATTGTATGCAACAGAAATGCGGTCCGTCCGTCGGTCACTTTCTTTTTTGGATTTTTGTCCTGCTGAAGCGTTGGACTTTTCTTAGCAGTACAATTGCTGACTGAAACATTTCATGGGCGCATCTTCGACTTTCTAGCCATGCCTTCGCCTGTTGCAGCCGTCCTCTTCGTCTCAAAAACTGAACGCTGCTGTTTCCTTTCTCAGCGGTGACGTTAAACGCATCACTCAATAAAACATAGACATAAAACAGTCACGCACTATAGCTTTAATGTTAACTTCTAAAATGGGATCGGTCAAATGCGTTCATCAGTAGATTGTGCTTAAAGAGCTTTCTTTAAGCACAAGGTTTGGATCTTCTATAATTGGTCTTTTGTATCACAGCTTCCCTATGACACATTAGCATTCACAAGGTTAAGTGAATCCAGGTGGGACATATTCATCCACTGCTCTGGGCTTTTAAGACGCACACATTTATTCTACCACATTTATTTCCTGCACAAACTAAGCCTGTCAGAAATTGGGACCTCTCCACAAGGATAATTAAGTTAACTGTAAGTCAGACAAGGACAGACCTCTATCTCTGTGTGATTTACCCCATGCTACTTTTCCAAGAAGAGCGTCTTTCCCAGTGCCGAAGTTGATGACGCAATCGATTTATGGGATTTTCTTAATGATGGTTACTGATCTACCTTCTACAATTTAAAAGGCCGGTTTACCTAAATTTAAAAAAATATATATATTAATTGTGTTGCCCTTTCATGGCATGCAATATCTTCACCTAGTTGTAGTTGTATTTTTATGTCGCTAGGGATTTTGAGTTTTCAGTATGACTCGCCACTGTCGTACTAAATGCTCGCTCTTGGGGGAATTACTAGAATTGTTGGGGCTTTGTAAACTATAGAGTGTGGTCTAGACCTACTCTATCTGTAAAGTGTCTCAGTATAATTTCTGTTATGATTTGATACTATAAATTAAATTGAACTGAATTAGGGGTAATTCCGTTGACGGTCAGACATTGTGGAGTGCTAATGTAGCTAGCTAACTGAGGTTAGCAGCTCTTTTCCTTTTACACAGAGCACAGAAAAACATATGCTTCTAAGTATTTATTTCTCATGTCGTTTAGGAAGCTAAGCATGTTTAGTAAATTGAGTAGTTTTAAGACCGAGACGTTATGTTATCGCGATCGTGATGCTAACACCCATTAGCATGTCAATGGAGTTTCATATTACACGTTAACATCGAGGTAATGATCATTGCTAATTATTTGCCGCATGGATAGCAGTTATGCTAGCTATAGTAAGAGTATTGCAACATCATGTTACACTGTAAAATGGACTAAATATCTACCGGACCGAATAGCAGCACGGATTTCGGTGCCACTGAAATGCCTGCACTGCTTTCTGATGCTCCGAAACGGACGTTAGAGGCAACAGAAGCATCACTGACGTTAGTTTACGTTACACTTGGCAGCAGGTAACGTTATCCTACCCATAGCTAGCAGCTAAGAATAAACACGGTTAAAATGCTGACAGCTAACGTTAAACAGTGTAAAGTGTGACTGTATTTCACTGTAGAGGATTCCAATACCGGGACATAACAGTCTGCAGCTGCCGTTGTCTGAAAAAACAACACAGGCTCACTCACAGAAGTTCCTTAATAACACACACACACACACCTCATGATTGTGCTCAGCATGTATATTTACATAGTGTGTATGTGGTCTCACAGCAGTTCATGAAATGGTCACGTTATTTTTAATCTATTGATTCGTGTACACGGACACGATTATCTTGTTTATTTCGTGTTGCAGAGAACGTCATTTATTCGTGTGGTCAGCACATAAGGGGGAAGCATCTATACGGAGGTTGGGTTTCGGAAAAGAAGCATGGGGAAAGGACACGCCACACGCCGGGACGCGATCCCCAGTCTCTGGGACGCCGATGCGCCACAACAACGGGACATTTTGGGTTAGGAAAAATAGCACGGTGAAAGGACACGCCACACGCTGGGACGCAATCCCCGGTCTCTGGGGGACGCCGACACGCCACAACAACGGGACGGGTGGGGTTTACACTGGGACACCAACTCCGGTCTCTGGGGTGATAGTCCTGTGTTGTTTGACCCATCCACCACCCCAACCAACCTCCCTACTCGGATTTTCGGCATTTCATACTACTCGCTACTGTAATCGTGCTGTGATCACGACATATGCTTCCCATTGAAATATATTAGTTTAAAAATCGTCCTCACCAACACGAAAAAAATGAGAAAAACGTGTCCTTGTACACGATAGATTAAATAGCGTGACCATTTCACGAACTGCTGTGAGACTGGGTTGCTAAGGGAGAGATACTGAGAAGTGCTGTAAATGCTAGCCGGTTTAGAGCCACTACTAAAAATAACAACTCATATTGAAATCATTTTTGCTCTACTGAAAGCGCATGAAATCTTACAAAACGTGCTTGTCTTTATAGCTTGTAACTACTGTTACATTCCATAGACTAAACATTTAATTGACTGTAAATGTAAATATGGCCAACAGACCTTTCTGACATGTTGGTGGTTACCAGTTAGAAATTATATAACTAACCACATCGCTGCCTCTTGAAAAAACTACTTACTACTTAACAATACTTCCAACTTAAACTTCAAAGTATTTGTATAACTTAACTGATGGTAAGGGAATTTGTTGACCCAAACGCAGGGAGAGGGTTTGACACGAGGATTTATTATAACAAAAAACGGCAGTACAGAGACTGGAAAACACTAGGAAAAAACTCGGAGGGAAAAAATACAAGAAAAAACACAAGGCAGAAACAAACAGAATATAACTAGCAGGACGGGGAACACAAACTCACGCAGACAGGGCAACGGACACACACGGACACAAAACGATCCAACAAGAGACAAAGGAAACACAAGGGCTAAATACACTGGGTAATTTTTTTTTAATTTAATTTTGACCATATGGCCTTAGCAATAAAGAAGTCGTTCTTTAATGTCGCCGACTGTCGTTTTGTGCTCTTTTTTATTATTATTTTTTATATCGATTTGGTATCGGTTCAGGCAACGTTTAGGCACCGGCACCGTTTTAAAAGTATCGCTTTAGCACTGCTATCAGAAAAAAAACAATACCCAGCCCTAGTAGGGCAATGTCATTTAATGTCTTTTTCTTTTGTGCATTTTAGTTTTACAGCAGCCTACCTTCATGTGGGTGGCAACAAAATAAACAACCTGAAACTGGAAGCTGTTGTCCCTCATTTGGAGAACTGTTTTCCTATCTGCCAAACTAAACACTAACTCTCTGGGAGAGCAGGATGGAGCGACGCTGTGGGCTGCCAGTACACAAAGTGACAGCAGTAGCTGATTTTTTCCAGAGAGGACATTCAACTTTTCTGTGGTGCCTCGGCAGAAGCCAGTGTCTTCTTCTGCAGAGTCTGCAATAACCTTCATCTGTCATAGATTTACAATGCACACAGTGTTAATAAATCATCTTTTACAAGACCGCGATTATATGGCTCTGTGATATTGCCAAAACATATAGATCAGGTGCCAGGAGAAATACATTTAGATGCTCTGTAGCGCAATACGTCTAAATAATATCATCAATCCTTCACAAGTCAAAGATTTCTGGTAGAGTGCAGGGCAAGGGGC
This sequence comes from Sander vitreus, assembly GCF_031162955.1. NCBI lineage: Eukaryota > Metazoa > Chordata > Actinopteri > Perciformes > Percidae > Sander > Sander vitreus. The sequence goes on from NC_135867.1 coordinate 1,636,829, forward strand.
CCTATGTTGAACCCGGCGCAGCGCAAAGCCCGACGCAAGTGTCTTTGCTAGTTTAAGACCGACGCAGTTGTCAATTTCCCGTCCAGCACCCACGTCGTTTAAATAGCAAATGCACCTGCGCCCATCTTTGCGCCCATGGGCGTGCTGGTCTTACAGGGAGGTGTGTTCAGGTGCATTCTGGGCGTGCTGGTCTTACAGGGAGGTGTGTTCAGGTGCATTCTGGGCGTGCTGGTCTTACAGGGAGGTGTGTTCAGGTGCATTCTTGGCGTATTGCTACCTTGAGGCAGCGGAAAGTGTTTGCGCCATTGACCAACAAAAAACCTGGTCTAAAGTCAATAACGCAGCATTTTATTGTTATTTTGGCAAATCCGCCATCATAATAGCAATGCTCCAAGGTACAAACACGCCTGGCTTTTAAAGGAAATGGGAAATGACACTCTGATTGGTTGATTGCATGTTACGCCCAAAACACACCTCTGATTAATGAAGACACTAAGTACAACCCTTTTGAACCATGCGCCTGGCGCACGGACCCTTTTTCCCGCCGTTAAACTAGCAAAAGTGGATTCGTAAACGATCGTTAAAATGTATTTTGTGAAGCGTAAAACACGTTTCACATCCAGGTAAACTTGTCGCAACACATTCTCATGAACAGGTACGTACGAAAAACTTAAACATATGCAGTTCGTATGATATCCTACAAAATTACAGCAAACACAACCTGCCATATGACGGTTAAGTTTAGAGTTCTTTACAGTTAAGTTTAGACGACAAAAGGTGGCTGTGAGCCGGATACAGAGCACCGTGAGGTTACAGTCATTACAGCGGCCGTTACAGTTGAGTTTAGCCGACAAAAGGTGACCGTTAGGTTTAGACACCAAAACGCCTAGTTAAGATTAGAAAACAGATTGTGGTTTGGGGTTAAAACACTGGCCCCCTGAAGTTGTACTCCCAGGACATGAACACCTGTTTCCTGGGTGAAAGTCTTGTGTTTTCTCCTTAACTTCTTCAGGACATGAACACCTGTTTCCTGGGTGAAAGTCTTGTGTTTTCCCCTTAACTTATTCTGGGACACAAACTCGGCTCCCCCGCACGAAAGCCCTGTGTTTTAGGAGCCAAACAGTCACCCCTAAGTCCTCCCTACAAGGATCATCGCAGTCTTGTACAGTGCCAGTTAATGTGTAGCAAACAGTAATAAATATGTGGAATACATACAAGTTGCAGTGAATTACTTTTCGTAGCTTGCGTACGAATGCTTTATGAGAACAGCCTGCTTGTCGAATAGAAAGCAAGACACAAACCACTTGCTTTGTCTCCTTTGTGGTGCAGGGAATCCATCTCCAAAGAAAAAAATAAAGAAATTTCCTGTACACACCTTGTCCTTGTCACCTTTGCATCAGTTTATTTGGTCGGCCTATGTTTCGGTCACAGGGATCTTTCTCAAGACACGTAGTAGTAAAATGACATGGTGCAAAGGGCTTAAATGTAATTACACGATGATCCACAGTGTTCCTGTGTTAGAGGTGTTTCCACGATCACACACAGAGAAAACTTTAAATACCAAATCCCCAATGATAAAAAAAAATGAAAGTCAGTGGTACATACACAAGACATAACTCAGGTACTTGCCCTTCCCTTGACTTCCCAAAAACAGCCTGCCTTGTTATCACTTCAATTTATCTTCCGACAGAGGAAGTCCAATTAAAAGTGGATGGTGCAAAACACACACACACACACACACACACACACGCGGCCCCGATCTCTCAAATGGTCAGCACTGCCAACACAGCTTGCTCTTGGTAACAGTTTTGGTTCACGGTTCACCAAAGTTGAACGAAAAGAAATGGCCCAGGTGTTGATTAATTACAGCACCGCATTTAATTGCAGGCACTGTAGGAGCCGGACCATGCAGCTTTATCTACTCCACTTCCTGTTGAGCTGTCAGCGCTAATCCCCCAGAGACTGGAGAGAGTCTGAGGGAGCAGATTTGAGAGTGTGATGACTGAGCAGCCAAGCCGCCCGGCTGCAGCGCAGCTTCTCTGACGTCTCTGACAAAAAACTGATGATGCTGCTGCTGCTGATGTGATGGCTAGGATGGTGAATGTGAGCAGAATGGTAATGATTATCGCTAATCGCTGTCATTGCCAGCTCTATCTCCACAGCGCTGTAGAGTAAAGTCTGGCTACACCACAGACACATTCTGGGATAGGAGAAAAAAAACGCTCTGGGTTGTTTGCATTTCTTTAAACCAATCAAACGTCTTGGGCGGCGCCAACGGTGGACTGGCCATCCGGCATACCGGGCACTTTCCCGGTGGGCCAACGTTTGACTGACACTTTTTATTTTTATTTTTTTGTCCGGCCATGAACCGGCCCATAAAAGTGGTAGGCCTAGATTGGTGGCCCATTGCTGGCCCAAAACACTTTAGTCAAAAATATCACTTAGGCTAGGTTTTCTGTCCCTACGCAAACATCCCCTACTTTCGCAATGAAATGGACTAGTCCGTAACAGTGTGCGGCGCGAAAGATAAACACACAGTGACAGGAGAACTGCATACAGTTTCAGTGTGCATCTGCCAGGCTAGAATAGTGATAGAGATCATGGAGAAGAAATGCAAAGGAGGTGCAGAGAAGCTCAGTGAGAAAAATAAACAGGCCTTCAGGCAGACGCTGCCAAATGCATGAAATTGACAGACATGTTTTCGGCAGTAGCGGGACCTTCATCAGCTCCCGTGGTTGGCGGTTGGTGGCAGTGGCATACACAGTGAGGAGGAGACTCAGGAGCAGAGGGACAGAGATGAGGGCGTGAGGGTAGAACCTGCGGTAAGCAAAACTCCCCTTAAAACACTTTTCCCCTTGATTAAACTGAGCCAAAAACAAGTGGTGGACAAACTGTTGATGATAACACTACAACAATAAAAGAAGTAGGCATGCTACTGTATGATTGCATTAGTTTGTCTAAGTGCGCGGCTATCTGAGTCTTGACTGATGATGTTCTCACCGTTTTATTATTACTATTAGGCTATATTAGCCTACCTTTCATTCAACAAAGTAGCCTACATCTTAATAATAAGCAAAACACCACCTTAAGGTTCATCAAACCTTAAAGCGCCCATATTATGCTCATCTTCAGGTTCATAATTGTATTTTGAGGTTGTACCAGAATAGGTTTACATGGTTTAATTTTCAAAAAGCACCATCTTTTTGTTGTACTGCACATTGCTGCAGCTCCTCTTTTCCCCCTGTGTGTTGAGCTCTCTGTTTTAGCTACAGAGTGAGACATCTCACTTCTGTACCATCTTTGTTGGAAGTCACACATGTGCAGTAGCTAGGTATTGCGCAGTAGCTAGGTACTGGGCTATTAGCTAGAAGCTAACGCTGCTAGCGGTTAGCCACCTCGTTCTCAATGGCAAAACACTGCTACAACACACACAAGTTCACCCTAATTTACAAAAGAAATTGAATAGAACTACTTATGTCCCTCGTTTGCAGGTATTCAACGCAAAGTTGGAAGTGCACCCTCGTTTAGAAGTCTCCCAGCTAATCCTGCCTTGTAATGACCGAAGTTGGAGAAACAGCTAGCTGATGTGGTATTAGCTAAAGTGGTTAGCACACACCAAATGCTTCGGCCAGTGACGTAGACGGCCCTGCCGATGTTGACCAGCTGACCCGGAGACTGAAGGCAGGACACATTCAGAAACCGTATCTCACTCAGAACAGCATTGTTTTTTTTTTCCAAGTTTGTATGTGTGTGGAAGCACCAGAGACACAAAATAACTCCCCAAATCCCAGGAAAAGTGATTTTTTCATAATATGGGCACTTTAAGCTTGTGCTTGTGCATTTATGTCCTTAAAAAAGCCCAGATAAACGTTGCAAATCATGCAAACTTTAACGAGAATTGTAGCTTTTCTATCTGCATTGGCAGACAAAAACTCATGATAGACCTCTTCAAATTAAAGCACAGGGCCTCTTCAGTCGTGAAATGATAAACATATATGTATACAGTATATACACAGTATAGTAGTAGTAGTATACAGTATTGTTTTGATTCATGAGGAGTATACCGTTTTATTGTATTAATAAATGGCACTTTTTTTGAAATATTTAATGTGTCAACTCTCACCGATTCTTGCTTACTCATTACATGGCGTTAGTAGTTTTAAGGAGTAGGAGTTGGTATACATATTCAGGGGAGCGCAAGTACGGGTAGTATTTGTGATCTTATGCAGTGGGCCGGTCTGAGCCAAAATGCCAGGGTCGATTTTTGGTCCCAGTCCGTCCCTGGGCGGCGCTAAGCTCCGGACGCAGTGACGCTGCTAAATAGTCTCGAGAAGGAACTTGTTTTGGTGGAACATTTGCACCCCGCAAAAGAAAACGCCACATAACAGTAACGTGAGCTATTTAAATGAGCTGATACATGGTTAAACCTCATTAGCTCTTACCAGCGTATCTCCGTGTGTACTTAGTCAACAGCAATCCCACCAATCGGTCCCAAAACGTCCCAGTTAGAGAGGAAATGCCCTAAACATATTCTTTGTTAATCTTTACAATCATTCCCTGAAAGAACCAAGCAGGTCTGCCTTGTTGCACCATCCACAATTTCTTCAAAACATGCCATTTTCAGCGTGTAGCTTTCTAGCTCGAACTTTGTTGTTGTTTCCCGAGGCGAACAGAGTTTGAGAACGACAACACACAGAGCTGAAGGTGAGGGACGTCAGACGGCGATTATCCTGGAAATGATCGTCGTTGATCTAGACTAGCCTGCTTGTAATGTTAGATTAAAAAACACCTACCATAATAATAATAATAAAAATGATCATTTTCAGAAATGCATATAACCTAAATATCTTACTTACAACATTGTGGGACAGCAGTACATTCCATCACACACGTCCAATGACTTTCTTTGTACTGTCATGAAAATGTTTTCTGTTAATTACCGTATTGACTTTTTTTTGTTTTTATGGAAATATCTAAAAAAATCGAGGTCGTACTAAACTTAAGCACAAAAAGTAAGGAAATTTGTGTTTGGTAGATTATTTCTCTGTGGTAACAATGCTTTTTGGCAATACATCTTATACTGTTGGAAAGCCTGTTTAGTTCCCTTACAAATGGTGCCCCATTTGTAAGGAACATGCATTTCGGTCTGAAATGTTTTGCTGTCTTTAGCTGTACGTTTTGTTGGTAACTTGTCCACACCTCTTCTTTCACGTGAAAGGGAAACACACTGTCTGAGGTCACTTATGGGCACCTGACGGGCACGAGGCTATATTGCGCATGCGTTGAACCGTGCGGCACACACATGCTCCGAACCGAGACAAGCAGACCGAGCGGTTCGGATGTTTTTTCATGAACAGTACCACCCCTACTTAAGACAAAACACTCATACAGACTTCTTTATTAAAATGAGATTTGGTCTTCAAAAAGTCTTTTTCCAAAAATGAGTTTAAAAAAAAAGAAGGGGTCGTCTTATATTCGGGTAAATACGGTAGTATGAAAAATGGTCGCCCTATTTTTCAATAAACTTCTAGGAGTTTGTGACCCTGCTCATCAACACCTGCCACATGGGATGACAGCTGATCTCAGTTTGCATTTCGTCTCATTAATGCCGTAAGACTTTCTCAGCTTTACATTTCAGGGAATAGGATTGATTAAAATGCTTCTTTTTCTTTTAATTAAATGTCAATTAGTTTGGCTAAGGTTACATTAACATTTTGCTCATATTTTCTTATAGTTTCTTTACTGTCAAAATGAATAACTAAGTGCATTAATTTCTATGCAGATGACACGTGTTCGTTTGACATTTAAAATACCAATCAAGAAATGCGCTCGGTTTGGTGCTTGGTGGAGCAAAGGAAAGGAAAAGAAAAGAGTTTTATCAGATTTAAGATAGTTATTTAAATGCACAATTACAGAAGCAGTCGCTGTCAATGAAAATCTTGGATCTCAGGCTTCCTCCAACAATGCTAATTAAAGGTGCAATATGTAATACTGACAGCTAGCATTTAAAATAGTTACTGCAGTACAAATTCAAAATACTGGAGAGTCCTCTCCCCCGCCCACTCCTCCTCCCCAGACGCAAAGTTCACGGAGGTTGCCAGGCTGAGACCGCAGCATCCACAACAATGCTGCTAGATGTTTGTCTCACATAGGACATTACTTCACAGCACAGCGGAGTAGCTAACGTTAGATGCTGGCTATATTAGTCATGAAAGCCCGTGCTCACGCGGAGCTCTGTACCCAAGTGACAGACACACTTTTTCGGCTTAGAATTACGGTAGGAACCGCTAAAAACACAACAACCTTGCTGTCCTCTCCACCCGACGGACAGACACGCTTCCTAGGCTTAGAATTACGGTAGGAACTGCTAAAAACACAACCTCGGCGTCCTCTTTGCCCGACGGACAGACACACTTCCTCGGCTTATAATTAGCTACGGTAGGAACCACTAAAAATGACACTACTTTGCCGTCCTCTCCACCTGACTGAACACACTTTATTTGCTTAGAATTACGATTTACAGCCTCCCCCCATGCTAACCCTGCTAGCAGTTAGCAGGGTTAGCATACTATATAATTCAATGGGAGTACACAAATGTTGAAATGACATAAAATGCCCGTCCCTTGTAGCCGTGATAAATTAGCCTGAAGCTAATGCTTACCTGTTCAGGAAGAAATTAGCCAACTCAGCGTCCTTTTGGGCTCTAAGCTGTCTCCATCTTTCAAATACATCTCCTATATTTGCGCTGCGTTTATGTTTTTACAGGTATATCTGGCAACCCGGCCTGGCTGACAAACTGGGCAGTTGATACCAACAACCAGGCCAAAACACAAACAGAAATTCTGTCACGGAATGGAAATTTCAAAAGGACTACTGGCATTAGCATGGTTGTTGTTGATAGTATTTTAACTTAGCATGTTTCCTTAATATCTGATGACACATTGGGGCCATTTTGGGATTTATTACAGTAAATATATTACACATTGGACCTTTAAATCTGTACAACAAAGAAAAGAAGCAGGCATTAAAACAACTTTAAAGTGGTCGTCATGTGGCTGGCCGGCGGTCGCCATAATTTCATAGGATATCATATGATTGTTGTGCATAAGTATCCGTAGGATATCGTACAAACCCATTTGCGAGAAATGCACGTCTTTTCGAATCTACATGCACTAAACAAAGAACTCATTACTCCACTATATCTTTACTGTTTGCTGCGATATTAATGTTCTGAATGTCGAGTGCAGAACCTTTAAAAGGAACACTGCCTGGTTTGCAGCTGCCTGGAGTTGTGCTGCAGAGCCACTGCTTTTGTTTGTCATGTTTTGAGTTTCCTGCAACGAGCCAAACTGGCAGCTTCTGCAAAACAAGCCGGTTTAATGGGAGCAACAGCTTCTAGTGTGAGTGAAAACTCTGTGACCACTGGGAACTATACAAGACCTGTCGGTCGGTTGCTATTTCTTCTGTCATTATGATTATGTCATGATTTTTTGTCCTCCTTAACTTGGGAACTTGAGATGTGCTACCTTTTCTAAACTTTTTGAACGTCTCCAATATGTCTGAAATACGACGACTTATTAGCAAGCTAATAAAGCAAAGGCAACAGTGTCCAGTAAACGGCAGGCAAAGGGAAATCCGGGAATACAGGCAATGGTCATAATCCATGGGAATACAGGAACTCAACATAACAGGACACAGGGAAAACCGCTTTAGGGCTGAACACAGGGACGCAGACGATCTCGCACTGGGGTAAGGGGAAGGCTGAACCTAAATACACAAGACAGGGGAGACAATGAGACACAGGTGAAACACATAAGGGTGGGGACAAGTAATCACACAGGCTGGAAAGTAGAAGACAGGAAGTAAAACAAGACAACACATGGGATAACAGAGAGACTACCAAAATAAAACAGGAAATGGAAAACTAACAGAAAACACAAAACAAACTAAAAACAGAAACTTGACAAGACATGACAGTTATTAGTGCTGGGGGGAAACTTGAGTCGTATGTATCGGGATTTTTTTTTTTTTTGCCGATTTTAAAGTTGATTCTTTTCCTCAGAATCAATATTTAAAATTTTTTTTTACTAATAATTCACCTAAATATTTTCAGATTTAACGGTACTGCCGACGGCGACTACATCATATCTGTTTCCAGAAAAGTGGAGGGAAAGCAGAAAATGCAGAAAATCCATGTTATGTTCTTCTTTACAAATGAAATAAATGTCAGACTGACATGTGATGTGCATTCTTCTTAGATAACAAATTAGCTGGGTGCTTGGGTAGCTCACCTGTTAGAGCAGGCGCCCATATATAGAGGTTTATTCCCCGACGCAGTGGCCGCAGGTTTGATTCCACCTGGCAGCCCTTTGCTGCATGTCATTCCCTTTCTCTCTCTCTCCTATTTTAATGTCTTCAGCTGTCCTATGTAAATAAAGGCCTAAAATGCCCCAAAAAGAAATCTTAAAAAAAGAAAACAATCCGCTTTTTTAGAAATGTCTCATGATATATTGTCGCTAGAAGTGTATTAATCAACTTTTATTTTAGTCAAAGAAGGAAAAGAAAATCACAATAATTGAAAATCTAAATATAAATCCAATTGGCACCCATGTATCGTGAAAGAATCAAATCGGGACAAAAGCATATGGTCCCAGCCCACCTTGTTATAGTGGAAAACTTTGAAGTTTCTATTATTATGTCTAGTGTTTTCAGTCTTGTTTTCTCCCCCTTTCTCCTTAAGTTTGTTTCTGTTTCTCAGCAACAGATACAAAAAGGAATGAAGGGTAACTTGTCTAATCTCAGCGGAACAGCTAAAAACAGAGTCTTACAGCCGAGCCAGGTGAAACTTTGCCTCAAAGCTGCAGCCGAGGCACTTTGTCGAGGCAGAGCTATGCACTCCGTGAAAGCGAGAGTCTCCCTGCCGGTACATGAAAACATTATCTTGTAATCTCTGCCCGTTGGCACAGACAGTTATTCATGAGCACTTAATACTCTTTTGGATCACCCTCCGGCTGGCTTTTTCTTTGTATTCTTCTATGAGTAGAATTGTGTGGAAGCCCTGAGAGGCAAGGTGAACATTTCTTTTATTTTTCTGAAGGCAATGCCGGTCAAAACTTAAGTTTATCTCCCACATACGAGATGCTAAGTTTGAGACTTCCGAGAATTACGGTCGAACATGTAGCTCTGTTGTTTGGAAATGTGGAGTGCTGTCAGTAGCGAGAAAAACTAAAACAATCGGTGCTGCCTACACCGTGTTATCCTCCTGCTAGCGTTAGCACCCAACAGGCTTAAACAGGGCTTAAAGTTTTAAACGTGTTTTTAGCCTCTAAACATGCTCGAAATGTCATTAAAAGTGCCTACCCATGTGCAGTGATTCCTTCTGAGGGAACACAACAAATTTGACTGGAATATTGGATTGTATGAGTTCGACAATCGACTAGTGTGGACTTGACTGGAAAACAGGAAATAAACAGAGCTATGTGCACTGGCTTTTATGCCTTTCTGTCACATCTCCTGCAGTCAGATTCACTGTGTTCCCTCAAGAAGGAATCACTACACATGGGTAGCACTTGTAATGACATTTCGAGCATGTTTAAAACTTGCCAAACTGGCAGCTTCTGCAAAACAAGCCGGTATAATGGGAGCAACAGCTTCTAGTGTGAGTGAAAACTCTGTGACCACTGGGAACTACACAAGACCGGTCGGTCGGTTGTTATTTCTTCTGTCATTATGTTAGCCAAGTAGCATGTGTTTGTCATTTCTTAACGGGAGAGTACAAGTCTCAAAATTGCAAGTAAACACACTGATCTGAATATCTTGAAAAAAGGAGGTTGCGCTTCAACAATGGAGATTCTTGGTGAAGTGCTGAACCCAAAATCCAATTGGCAGTTTTTCAAAAAGTGAAGAAAAGGTAGCACATCTCAAGCTCCCAAGTTAAGGAAGACAAAATACTCTCATTTCGGCACAAAGCCTTCTTCAAAAAGCTCTGGAAAAGGCATTGTGCCTGACACGCATGATGTGAGCATAATTAAATAAGGGACATGAGATTTTTTGTCCTCCTTAACTTGGGAACTTGAGATGTGCTACGTTTTTCTTCACTTTTTGAACGTCTCCAATATGTCTGCTTCAGTATGTGGCACATGAGCTTGTTATTATCACGCACACAGAGACTGGACGCATAACTCAGGTACGTAAAATACAACGACCTGTTTAAGCCTGTTGGGTGCTAACGCTAGCAGGGGGATAACACGGTGTAGGCAGCACCGATTGTTTTCGTTGTTTTTGCTGCTGCCAGCACGCCAAATTTCCAAACAAAGCCACGTGTTGAAATTGACCAGAATTCTCCTGTAAGTCTGAGACTGAAGTAGAGTGAAAAAGTTTTTTGCTCCTGTCACATTATTACTCACTGTGAGCTCACTTTTCACTCTATCTGCAAGTCTTGCATCTCAAATTAACAAGCACGACCATGGCCAGAAGCAGAAATGTCTTTTGAGCAGTATAACACAGTTATAATGGCATGAAACATAAAAACATGGCGAAAGGTTGATTTTGTTTTGTGCAAATGTTTTGAAAATGGACATGATCTATGCAACTTCTTTTTTTTAATCCGATTAGTGGTTTGTTTGCCTTAACTTTGGAGCTTTTTACATAATGTCGGTGGGTTCTACTGAGACGCATTCACGGACGGTCGGACTTCTGAAAATCCGATTAACAATTAGTCACTTACTAGGGTAAGTGGTTTTTCTTTGGCGATCTTTTAAACAAAACATGCTTTTTTAAACCCACCGGCGGATTTTGGGGTTAGGAGGCTTAAGCATTTTGTGTTTGAACAGTCTTATTATGTCCTCTCTGTCCTGTAGCAGACCTGCCAACCTTGAAGAACCAGTCAGACCAGGTTAACACATAACCTTCTTCTGATTACTGAAGTAGTCTAAGTAATGATTTACTTATGACGCAACTTTAAATAGGCCTAAAGCAACTACTAAAAAAACACAAGATTGAAGCCTGGCAGAGACTGTCACGATCCACAAAACCCTAAACAGCACACAACAGCAAACAGAATAAACAATGATCCGACAAGAGACAAAGACAGAACAGGAACTGAATACACCAGGTAATGAACACTAACAAGGAACAGGTGATACAACAGGTGGAACAAATCAGGGTGGGGCAGAACAATCAAAAAAGGCGGGAAACAAACAAAGACAGGAAGTAAACTAGACAAGACAAGGGAGACGAGACAGACTACAAAATAAAACAGGAAACAGAAAAACAAGACTACCACAATAAGACGGAACAAAATACCAAAACCCTGACAGAGACACTATTATAGGCTAAAAAATAACATGGGTCAGATATTTTCAGATAGGCTTTTCAAAGGTTGACTTGGGTGACATTGCATTATGTTAGTTGCCATCACATTGGCCTAGCAAATAGCCCTATTGTATGCTATGCATCATTAACTGAGCTCGTGACAGCTGGACTCCCTGTTATGATGTCAAGGTCATTATTTATGTTCATAAATTCAATCAGGCTAAAAAATAGCCTAACTGTTACCTTTATCTTACGTTAATCAGCACCTGGCCTGTCTAAAACCTTCTAGTTTTCTAGCCATTCCACCACTTTTCTAACTGCCCCCAACTAATGGGAAGGATGGTGGGTGTATTGACACTATGAAAGTTGTTTTCTTATCATCCTTTTATTTTTAATATCATTATGTTTTGGGGGTGGACGAGTGTATGGCTGCAGCCTGGAGAACTCCTGTCTCATGCTCCTCCCGTCTCATGCCTGGGGCATGTCCAACGGTAAACTCAGATGTTCAGAATAGCCTACGAAATCGTGAATTATTTTCTAAATGAAGTCACGGTTAAGTTAGTGAGCATGGGAGGCATGAGACGGGAGGTCTCCAGGCTGCAGCCATACCCGACTCAGTATTTGAGTGTGGAACTGTGTTAGTTACCTGTTGCCCTTTCGTGACTGATATCGATGTCTGTCTTGCACACGGTGCAGAACGCGTGATGAGGTAGCCTGGACATGTGGAGGCAAGGCCATCTCTCCTGATAGCTGTCAAGAAATCGCTGTGGTTCAGCTATGGCATACAAGCCTACAGTTATCCAGCCAGCCTGGCTTGTTTGAGGCACTGAATTGAATTAAACGCGCAAAGCATTTGGCTAGGAGGGGCAGGTGGGCGGAGGATTAAAATACAGCGCTCTGATCGGCAGAAAGCTTTTCACTCCACTTACAACGCTGTGGCTCAACGGCAGAATCAACATCATATAAATTGCATAGAAACTGAAACCGGCGAAATGAAAGATGCAACAAAATGCGTACCTAGAGAGCAGCGAATCATACAAGCGTACTTAACGGACAAAATGTGTGCCGAGTACGAAAAATGTCATTTAGCGACTTGCAATTGCTATATATGTCAGAGGTCGCAGAGGTCTGGAGCAACTAGGGGTTAAGTGTCTTGCTCAGGGACACATTGGTTGATGTATCACAGTGGGAATTGAACCCAGGTCTCCCACACCAAAGGCATGTGTTATATCCACTGCACCATCACCACCCACGTACATGTTGGCAGGTCTGCTGTAGGTAAGGTTGCAAACACTGACATTTGGGGCTCCAAAAGAATTCATCGGATTTGAAGCAGGCTCCATGGGAAGTGCCCCGGACTTGAGGCCAATTTGACATGGCAGCCAAACAGTGGAATTACAACTTCCGTGTCGGTCCGGTGATGCCATGGGGACCAAAAATATCTTTTGGAGGGTTACAAAACCCGCGAAATGACTCTATTCCGCTATCAGAATTTGATCCATTCGGTCCGATAACATTTAGAAAGTCTAGAAGAGCCGCATGATTAACAGGAAGTAGCCGGCTTGTCCAGTGGAGGTCTCTAGTGCGCCAGCTTTATGGACCGAACGGTGCAGAAGCAGCACCGATCATCCGGGTCATTTTGTACGAACAAGTTGAAATTTTTAGCTTCATGATGGCTTCATCCGCAACTGAGCAACTCTCATAGGAATGAACAGGGCTCTGCCTCAAATGTTGTTTCCAGGTTTTATTATACATCCATGCTATGAACTAGATACATTTTTCAAGCATTACTCATTTAGCTCACAGTTTAACATTTTTGTTAACCAATTGTCAAAAGTCTGTCCCTCAGATCAAGACACGTGTTGAACTGAATTAATCATCCACATTTCTGTTTAACACAAATGTGGCAAATTAGCAGTAAAGGTCAGTTTATTTATAGGACGTTACGTTCTGGTTGAGGCGTGTTGTTTCCATAGCAACCTGTCAATATGAGTGGTTTTAAATATAGCTCTGTTTGTTCATCTTGTCAAAACGAAGAGTTCATCCCGTTTGACTGCAGAATGAAGTCACCAGCTATACCTGCGACACTAAACACACTGCACTCCTGATGCTAATGGAAACCGAAAAGTTGTAGAAGATGGCTAATTAACACAGCTAGGTTATATAAGAAAACACTGAACGCACACGGAGCGTCCAGTTAAACGCCAGCCATTCGCCTTTGGTGTTTGTTACTGACGCAAAACGTCTCCTTTAGCGTCTGGCTAGTCTCGCATTGCCAGACCTTCCTCCACAGCGCTGCGGAGGAGGGTCTAGGTAGTCCAGACAGCATTCCGTGATGGGAGAAAAACGTGCTCTGGCTTATTGGCATTTCTTTAAACCAATCACAATCGTCTTGGGCGGTGCTAAGCGCCAGACGGAACAATGGTGCCGCTGCAAAATAGCCTCGGGAAGGAACTTGTTTTGGTGGAACATTCAAAAGTTGTTTTAGTCGTGCGACAGAAAACTCAGATTGGACAGATAGTCTAGCTAGCTGTCTGGATTTACCCTGAAGAGATCTGAGGAGCAGTTAACCACAGTCCTCACAAATCCACCGGAGTTTAGAATGCCAACACAAAGAAAGAGGAAGGTGATGGACATCCAGCCGAAAATGAGGGACATCCAGGGGAATTTACGGTGTCACCGGAGCAATCCCGGAAATGACACGTCGTCGATATAGACTAGCGTCTAGCCCCTAGGCGTCATATTTAGACGTGCTTGGTCGGGACGTACGTTTTACTGGCATACGGGACAAGAACGGGTCTCTGAAAGTCTTTCATACTAATCGCTACCGTTGTCCCTCTTAAAGTGCTCATATTATGCTCATCATCAGGTCCATAATTGTATTTAGAGGTTATATCAGAATAGGTTTACATGGTTTCGTTAAAAAAAAATAAATATATATATATATATATATATATATATTTGTTGTACTGCACATTGCTGAAACTCCTCTTTTCACCCTGTGTGTTGAGCTCTCTGTTTTAGCTACAGAGTAAGGACCTAGGTAAGGACTACTAGCCAGTCAGAAGCAGAGTATGAGGGCGCCCTGACAGTACCTAGGTAAGGACTACTAGCCAGTCAGAAGCAGAGTATGAGGGCGTGCCCTGACAGTACCTAGGTAAGGACTACTAGCCAGTCAGAAGCAGAGTATGAGGGCGTGCCCTGACAGTACCTAGGTAAGGACTACTAGCCAGTCAGAAGCAGAGTATGAGGGCGTGCCACGCTAGCAGCGAGGTGAGCATTATAACGTGTGTTACAAAGTCACCACATTTGTCTCTGACGTAAAGGCTGGACTACAATAGAGCTGTTTGTGAACAGTGTTTTCTGTTGGAAATGGTAAGTCCCTTTGGGCTGGACTTTGGGATTTTTCACTTTGTAAACCTATAACGTGTACAAAAAAGATATATAACACAATAAAGGAAAGGGAAAAAGCCATCTCAAGTCATCTTACAGCGCCGTGGTCGAGCTGCTGCTCTGCCCGGTTCGTCCCATCTGTGTGTCGGTACCTGACGCTGAGAGCCACTGACCAAGCGTCAGTATTTTTTATGGGTTGATTTGAGACACAGCGTTGGTCTCGTAAAACAAAGACATGTTTTTATTTACCAAAACAATACAGAGGATTTTATTTTTTTTAAACTGAATGTCTAACACAAAACAATGCTCAGCTTGTACCAGCCTGAATCCATCCTTCATTAATCATTTGCAGCAGTTGCATTTGGCACGCTCATAAGACGCAGCAGTAAATGGATTTCGTTATTTGAAGAGAATGAACTTTGACGGGATGGCGGCACATTAACTCATTACTTTTGGTGGGTGGTTGGCAGGTTTTTTTTTGTTTCTTTTTTTTTTCATTATGCTGAGCGATTAGGGCTGCAGGGAACGGCACACAGCAGCAGAGCCATTAGGTTTGCATTCTTGCAGATTGTAGCAGAGTGAGCAGCAGCCTTCTTCCAGCTGGCACGCCTCGGCTGTCACTTCCTTTTTCTAGATATGGCACTTAACCAAGCAGGGGAGCTGAACCATCGCCTTCCCCAGTATGACATTTCCAACCTGCCCTCCTCCTCTCGCTCCCTTTACGGTTATCTGTCCTGTCATATGTTTACGTCTGCATGTGATTTACATTTGCTTGCTTTTGTTCTGGAAGATTGCGGGGCTGCACACACAGGCTCTCCGAGGGCATTGATTCAACAAGACTCCCCACAGCTTCTCCTTCCCACAGTGATTCATTCACTGTCTAATATTTACTCCATCAGAGGCAGCTCCTGCCAGAAAAATAATATTTACTGTAGATTTAAAGTCCCTCTCCGCGAGCATTTCTCAGGCCAACTCTCTCCAATGAGACACACACACACACACACACTGTCTTCAACAAATCAACTTTTTTTACAGGCTAACACAGTCGCCCATCAATCTTAAGTCATGGGCCCTAATAGTTCCCGCCCCCTCTGTTCCACTCGCTTCTGTAACTCAATGTACTTTCTCATACAGAGTTTCTGTCGTCAATCGTAGTGCACTGCAGAAAAAGCCAAATCTTACCAAGTATATTCATTTAATTTCTACTCAAAATATCTAATAACAATATAAGACACAATCATCTAACAAGTGATATTTCAGTGAGAGATAGGGACTTGTTTTTAGACGATGCATCCTAAATATCTTGTTAAGTGAAAGAGTGTTAAAAACATCTTGTTCTGAGTCGTATCTCGGACGAAACAAGACTTTTTCTGACATCTCGTAAGGTTTTAAAGCCCCTGTGTTATTTGTAAAAGATGGATCATGTTGTTACAACGTGATTTTTTACTTTTTCAATTGGCAGATTTTTATTTTATTTTTTTGTGTATGGTATTGTATTGTGATGTATTGTGATGCTGTGCAAGGAGCGCTACCGCAGCTCCTTCATTCCAGCAGCAGTCAGACTCTTTAATGCAACATCATAATGTAGCACTGCTAGCTGTTTCTGCAATATGAGCCATCACTGGACAATATTATGAACTATGCATATTTATTTATTTATAACTCTTTGTTACCTCCAACTGTGCAATATGTCATTTCTATTCATCTGCACCTTATTCATCTGTATATATGTGTTTACTGTATATACTGTTTGTTTATATAAGGGTGTTTATTGTTCTTTTTTCTCCCATGCCTACTTAATGTGTATTTGTGTTATTCTGATGTGCGTACATTTTTTTCTTTGGAGCTGCTGTAGCACAGGAATTTCCCCATTGTGGGATTAATAAAGTCTATCTTATCTTATCTTATTGTGTTACCTCTCAGTGTGGCGGGAGTTTAATCCTGACGTTGTTTGAGAAGGGCCTGTCCACACGACGCTCTCGGCAGTCCAGCGGGTCGCCTTCAAACCTCGTTCATTGGGTTTTTTTCCAACTTATTTTCTAAGTGTCCTTTGCGGAGTGAATTATCCAAACATGTCTGTGTACATATTTTAAAATTAATGAGCATTTACTTCTGTAAGAACGTTGTTTCCCGAAGAGAACAGAGTTTAAGAACGGCAACACAGAGAGCGGAAGGGGCGACTTCTAGCTCACCCAGTAGATCAGGGGTGTCAACCTCAACTTCACTTACGGCCACACTGGAAAACAAGAATCACATTAAGGGCCAGACATGTATAGTTTATTGACATGACAAAATGTCAAATATCTTTAACTTTATTGTTGCATGTCTCATATAGCCTTCTCACTAACAGCTTGGTTGACATAAAGCCCCAAAAAACTAACTTAGCCATCGGGGGGAAAAAGCAACAAAAAGTAAGGAAACAAGGAAACAAAAAGTCGGAAAAGGCGGCAAAATATTTTGGAAAATGTGGCAAAAACGCCCCAAAAACCCTGTCTGCTTTATGTGTTTTAATGTGGCAATGTTTTAATGTTTATTTTTATGACTGTTTATAAGCCCTTCTAGGGACGGGCATTGGAAATTAGCAATAGCTATGAATCAGGCTTGAGCACAATTCAGAATTGAATTGAGAATGACGTGTTTAACAATGAAGCTCTACAATATATGTCAGACATGATTGCATTACACATTCTATAAATGATATTAGTTTGAACTACTGTTACGGCTGCCGTCGGCACCCTCATGTGTATGTTTAACAGAGTGTGATATGTGAGATGCAAAGCAGGCTGTGGCATCCCATGCTGAAGATTCGTTGGACAAAGGAAGTCCCGCCCAGTTCCTGGAAGAGGAAGCAGATTGGTTCGGCATGCCACCACTGACCGGCCAATCGAGGAAGGCTGCCTCCAGCTAAAAGCCCTGATTGATTGCAGCTGAGGGCAGCTGCCAGACCAGATTAATTTTGTGAAATTGTTTGTGAGAGTAAGGAAGTGGGCCAAGGCTTGAGATTTAAAAACTGACATCTTTGCATTTAACAGGTTTGTCATGTTAGTCACATTAGGTTCAGGGGTGCTGTGAGTATTGTGTTTTGTTTTGCAAAGTACCTTAGTTAGAGAGGATTTCTGTTTAATCTTTTGTTTTCTTATAAGTGTAGAAACAGTCTTCCTTTTGAGGATCTCTTTTTGTTATATTCTGTTTTTGATTTCCACAGCACCCATCGGCCCATTTTTCTGTTTGTAAGCTCTTTTGTTAAATTTGCCCTATTCAAAATAAATGTCCTTTCAAATACCAATTACACCTGGTTTTATGTTTATGTCCTGATACCCCTAGCTACAGGACGTAACATAAATGGGGGCTCATCCGGGATCTTTAAATTGATTCCTGGTGAAAGGATATTTATTGGAATATGGTAAGTGAAAACATTAATTGGTAATCTTACCAACTACTTGTACAGATTACATTAACAGCAAATGTTTTCCCCCAGCAATGAATCTTAAAAGCTCTAGTCACAGAACAAAAAATTAAGTTTGATTTATTGTAATTGTAATTCTGTGGAACATAATGGAACATGACTCCATTTCCCAGAATGCTTTACTTTAACCAAATATTTAAAATGGTTACCAAACAGTTTGAGGTGGACATTTGTTTGAAAGCTTCTTTTCTACACAATTTGATGGTCAACACTGGACTTTTTAAGTTTCAGAAGTCCCTTACAACTTCAGATTACAAACGTTTATAGATTTGACACCTGTAATAACAGTGACATGGAACATAATAGCAGGCCTAAAAGGTCATCTGTACTAGTTCATTTTGAAGAACCAATTCCAACAAGAACACCTGGAAACCACAGAGCCATATGCAAGCACTGCAGTGCTCCAGTCTGTGGCTCCATCAAGGCTACTTCAAATTTCAAAAGGCATCTACAAGTAAGTACAGACAGTCTTTTATTTTGAAAACCATCTCTTGATGGTATTATGCTACTGATATTTGATATCATCAGTGTTGGGATCACTACTCAAGAACGTGTAATACACATTCAAATTAATAAAAAAAAAATTTGCAAACAATACATTACCTTACTTGTTGTTCTTTATGGGTAGTAACTCATTACTCTACTCATTACATTATGTAGCACAACACAGCAAGAGCCTGGCATATAGCTCATAAAGGGCTTAAACACATGTTCAACTCACAATACAACAGTAACATTAATGTGTTACATTACTCAGTTACAGCCAAATGCGATATTATTATTATTATTATTATTAGGTAAAATGTGTAATTCAATTAGTTACTAATCAAATTAAAAGGAAATTGCTTTGCATTGATAAAGCAATCTAAACCACGTTTATAATGGGTAACTTATAACAGTAAGAAATTACATTTCCAAAGTAACCTTTTCAACACATTCTTACTGTTGTTTGACTGTGTGGAATTTCCCTATTCAAATAAACACGAAATCTAAAAAAATCCTGATACAACTTACACGCTACCTAAGGTCCTGTTTACACGAATACGCTCGCGGGTGAAAACGACAAAATATTTTATATTAAAATCTTAATAACGCTCCACCGTCGCGTTCCCGTCTAAAGTTTAAAAACGCACTGTGCGAGTGTGTGTAAATGTGTGGATATTTGTGTGCGGTGTGTGTGTGTGTGTGTGTGTGTGTGTTGTTTGGAGCAATAACTCCACCTGCCTGCTCGTCTGTCCAGACAAAATTGTCAGCTTTTGTTTTTCACTTTGCAACGCTTGTCTAAACGCAGAATAAAAAGTGAGAACGCAACGCCACTTTTGCGTTTTCTCTTCAGATCGTTTCCGTCTAAACACAGCCTAAATCGTTCCACATTTTCACAGTTTCCTCCTGCAGCTAAGGCCCATTTTCTGGTTATTTGCCTCCCCTGTCTGCAGTTGCAGTATCACTCTCGAATGTGTCCGGTCGTCGGAGGCTACACCATGTTGCTAATCACTTCATCAAAGCCAGAGATGCATGGAACCGCTTCCCCGAAGCGAGGGCAATGACACTATCAGATTGTTTCAGTAAACAAAAAGATGAAGACACATGCTGCTAAAGTGCGATGCAGTGAGACAATGGAATCTTTCTCCCTCCTCTCTATTTCCATTACTGTAGATTTGATTATCTGTGTTCCGGCACTTGCTGAGTTTATAATTTCCAACCAGTCCTCCAAACCACACGTTGATATGAGTGGTTTGATCCTAGCCTCTATCATATACCACCCACGGGAGCGTTCTCCGTCCTCATATGTAAACCATTAAACACCACGTTAAACTGACATAACACAATATTTCCTCCCCCCCCCCACACACACACACAAACACAGATATACACATAACACAATATCCCCCCCCACACACACACACAGATTATACACACATAACACAATACCCCCCCTTACACACACACACACACACACACACACACGCACACACACATAACACACATAACACAATACCCCCCCTCCCCCCCCACACACACTCTCTCTCACACACACACACACACACACACCGCTGAAAAACGCCGCTGAAAGGAGGAGTTGATGTGCTTACTATATAGGTACCTGTCTAATGTGTATGACAGCATGTTTTGTGTTGCATGAGAGTATGTGTTGAGAGATTCTTATTTTCTGTATGTTGTGTTGTCTTTGTAAAGCTGTGGAGTCCAAAACTAATTTCCTTTCGGGGACAATACAGTATATCTTATCTTATCTAACACACACACACACACACACACACACACACACACACACAAAAAGGTCACTTCTGTTATCAAAGGTGGTTTTTCACGTCAGTTCTACTTTATTAGCTATATGAAGGAGTGTGACGGGGGGAGACGGAAAAGAAGTGCCGGAACAAAGTTCACTTGTGTCTGCCTGCTGGAGGTTCTTGGTGGGAGCCCAGCCATCAGCGCCCTGACATCTCCATAATAGATGTCCTCTAAATGGCAACGGGAAACAGAGGGCCAACCTTTCCCTCAGCATGGGTGCAGAGAGAGAGAGAGAGAGAGAGAGAGAGAGAAAAGCAAGGTGGCTTATCGTTCTATTCTCTGTCTGCAGAGAATGATTATGGATGTACAATACTGGTGGCATATGTTCATTATGGATGGCACAGCCAAGACATGTGACTGTCCTGCTGGTATTGTGCGCTCACTAAATAAATGATAAATTGTCACCCAGGAAATATGTATTTGTTCCTGGAGTTGGCAAATATTTTTATTCTTGTAATTTGTTACTGTATGGGTTATTGTCTGCGGGTGTTATGCAGGCAGCCATGGAGGGGTAAATGCACACAGACATTTACCGTCATGGATTTGTTCGTTGTCTTCATGGACAACGAAAGACATTTATTTGGATTCATTCTTTGTGTTCTTCTTCCACAAGAAAATCACTTTAGGCAACACGTCATCACACGCGTTTTGCCAACGGCTCCCAAAATAACATATACTGTCTGACCGTCGGAGAGTACCAAAGTCAAAGTCTCTATTAGTCTCCCTAAGGAGAAATTCGTTTTGGACACAGGGACACATAACAAACACAGGGTTAAAAGAATTAAAAGACCAATGTACATTGAACATCTAGGATACTGAGAGAGCTGTGCAAATTACAAATTACCATTTTGCGACAGAAGCTGCGAAACAGTCGCAGTTTTAGACGTGTTGTTATTGTGTATGTTTCGGTTTCCCGTTTTATTTTGGTAGTCTGGTTTTCTGTCTTGTCTGACTTCCTGTCTTTTGGTTTTCCTGCCCTTGTGATTGTCTGATGTCTTTCACCCGTTTCCCAGCCCTTGTGTCACCCGTCTCGTTACCCCTCTGTATTTAGTCTCTGTGTTTCCTTTGTGTCTTGTGGGATCATTACGTTCTGTATTTAGTCTTTGTGTTTAGTCTGTGTGTCTTGTGTCAGATCGTTGTATCGTATTCCTGTTTGAGTCTTCCCAGTTAGTCTTAGTGTTCCTGGTTGCTGTGTATTCTATTTGGTCTTCATTTTGGATTACTTTTTGCCTGCTTTATCCAGGAGTCCTTTTGTTTGTACATTTTTCGTTGGTAATTAAATCTTCAAACTGCTCCACTGCCTACCGTCTCCGCTTTTGGGTCCGCCATTCTCTGAACCCCGTGACACATGTGGTTGATGTTTTCAACTGTAACAAAACAACTTGGGTTTAGGAAAAGAGTGTGGTTCGGGTTAGGGCTGTGCTATGAATCGACTTTTGATCGTTATTTCGGTAGGGCAGGATCCGAATATTCGTTCAATGGGTAGACATTCGATTTTCAATTTTGGGAGTCGTATATTGGTTTTTTGGAGAAAAAAAACGTGCATGCAGGCTGAAATTCACTGTGGTGTTATGTCGGGATTAAGCTGCTAACTAAATTTCCGCTACAAGCAAACTGTTAGGTTTGAATAATAAACAGAACCCAAATGCAGACAGACACAGAGCCAGGCGTGTGAATATAACAGGTTTTAATCAAAGTACTCAAGTGTCAAGTCCAGGTTTCCTGAACAGGTGAATTCCGTGAAGAAGCAGGTCCGTCAGAGAGAGACAGTAGGCCGGCTAGCGGCGGGGTCCAGTGGTGGTGGTTCCGGTTCGTTATGTGGCAGGAGTGGAGCGGTAGCATAAGGCAGGTTCCAACGGCAGCTGGAGGTACAAGAAAAGGAATCAGGACAGGCAAACATACAAGTAGACTTAGACCAATAGGCAAAGGTTTGTCTGGAGCGAGACTAACTGTGGTAGTAAGGTCTATGATCTGACTGAACGAGAGTGAAGGAATGACCGGGTAGATGAAGCAGAGGTTGATTGTGGTAGATGAGAGGCAGCTGGAACACTGACCCCCGCACACCTGACTCCACTCCTGCATTTGGGACAGACAGAGGGAGGGAGAGAGGAGAGAACCAGACTGATCTCATTAAGTGGCGTGTGTATGACACACCAATTCGTGTGTCATTTTGGCGTGTTATCAAGATGCATAATCACTTTTCAGCGTGTTTATCAACGCCGTTTGGCCTCCATTGACTTATATTATCTTGCGAATGCGTGTCAATTTATGCCGTAGCGAGTAGTATGAAAGCCTGAAAATCCGCATTGGGAGGTTGGATGGGTCAAACAACACAGGACTTTCACCCAGGAGACCGGGGATCGTGTCCCACGTGTCACGTTTCCTAAACCCAACCGTCCCGTTCTTCTTTTAGTAAACCCAACTGTCCCGTTCTTCTTTTAGTAAACCCAACTGTCCCGTTCTTCTTTTAGTAAAC
This sequence comes from Sander vitreus, assembly GCF_031162955.1. NCBI lineage: Eukaryota > Metazoa > Chordata > Actinopteri > Perciformes > Percidae > Sander > Sander vitreus. Next base: position 1,659,787 of record NC_135867.1, read on the forward strand.
CCAACTGTCCCGTTCTTCTAAACCCAACTACTTAAATAATATCCATAAAGATGTAAGTATTTGTGTGGTATTGTGATATATGAGTCTTATCTACCATTCAGCGATGAAGTGTTAAAAAGCTGTATTGCCTGTGGTAGGAATGCTTTCTTGTAGCGGTCAGTGCGACGCCGAAGCCGTTGGAGCTATTAATGACTGTTAATAAGGTTTTTATTTCATAATCGAGCAGCCGTATCATGGATGTATTTCACGTAATCTTCTCCAGAGTATGCATGACCAAAATGGCGAATCATATGGGGTGTTTGATTTTATTTTCCTTTCGATTAAAGTCTGTGAAGCCTTAATGATGCACAAAGCCAGAAATATAGTCACTGATTGCTTTTTTATAGCTACTGCAATCTGGACGGCTGTGTTATTATTGTCCAATCAATTGCCTCTATCTATCGTCCAATTCCAAGAGAAAAATGCGATCCAGCATCACTTTTGAAAGCAGCGCATAATGCATGAACATTTTTACGGAGAATCATCAGTTTGCACAAAAGAAATCCCTTTAAGTCACACCAACAGCCATCACTAATGCGTGGCTGAGCGGCATGAAATACACAGAATAAAGGCCTTTTCACAGTTTGAAACATACATTTATGTAAATATAAATAACATAAATATAACGTAAATATAATAACATTATTATTGTGTATATATAACATTTATATTGTCCTATTTTTCCTATGATGGTGTTTTCTGTTTTTGTCTTTGTAATTTGACTCTGACATTGAAAAATGAGGGTCGCCCCTCAATGATCTCTCGAGTATAAATGAAGGTTGAATGAATTTGTTGTCTGTTGAAAAAAACAACACAAAACAAAGAACCAAAGAAAAGGCTGTGATTCACATTGTGACCTTTTCTCTCGGTGTTGCTGGCGGCAGGTAAACACCGTCTCTCTCCATGGGGCTGAACCCGTCATGGCGGCCAGCGTCTCTTTCTATGGTGTTGAATCTGTCTCTCTCCATGGGGCTGAACCTGTGATGGCGGGCAGCGTCTCTCTCCATGGTGCTGAACTTGTGGTGAGCGTGGGACCACAACAACCAGAGCGGTGCAAATCGCAAAACGGGCAAGTGGTACGCCACACTGGACGGTATTCTTGGCCACCGTCCAGCATACTCTGGCAACGCCGCCACGAAGGACTCTGCCATGGGGTTCTTGGAGACGATCGTCGGCTCCGAGAACACTCCACCGTCGGATGAGAGTCTTCAAGGTTGGTACTAATTTTATACTAAGCAGAATGTAAAGAATAGGTTTGTGAAATCCAAAAGATGTGCAAAATAATGTAGGCTAATGATAGGTGGCTTGCTATCGATAGTTTGATAGCTTGCTTCATCGCATGTTAACACCAGTCCTTTAGAACTCTAGGTCTAATTTAAGAGCAGTTTGTTTCTTGCCTACCTGATCTGTGTCATCTGTTATGCAGTCACTTTTTTCTTTTATACGCTTCTGATCCTAAAATGTTTCTTTTGTTAGCTACCGCACCAGAACCCGTGGCCAGTTTCCATTCTGAATCCAGTCGCACCCAGCGCCAGTTCAGAAAGTTTCTGTGTCGCTACTGTTTGCACCAGTACCCCCCGTCGCCCTACACCAGGTAATAGAAATATAGACCTATTGCACTGCATATAGAAATGTGTAATCTACTCAACAATAATGTAAAAGTGTAATACATAAAATCACAACAACGAACCACTAACCTAGCAATCGATGTACTAAGTCTCTCTCGCTCTCCACACTCCCTGTCTTTTCCAGCAAAGAGAAAGAGGCCTGACTCCAGTATCCTTTCAGCAGTGGAAAACCTGCTGGAGTCAGATGCTGAGCTGTGGAGGGACAGTGATTCCCGCTATGGTGAAATACTGCAATTTCTTAAAGACCAAGCCAAAACAGAGGCTGAGGAGCATGCTGCTTTGGTGGCAAGGGAGGAAGAGATGAAGCGCTTCCAGGCTCACTGGATGGCGAGTCTCCTGAGAAGCGCCAACAGGCCGGCACCCAGGCAGGAGGACCTGTGATCAACCCTTATTTTTTTAAAGGGGTGTGTGTGTGTGGTTTCTGCACTTGTAAATAGTTTCGCCGCACATATACATGCACTTGTAAATAGTTCATATGCACATACGTGCACTTGCTAAAAGTTCATATGCACATGTAAATAGTTATTCTTGCACTTTTTAATATTGTAATTGTTACCGGCACCAGACCTACGGGGAATCTGGACCGGCAGCAATGGCTACACAGGCTAGGAAGCACTGCGTAGCTTAAGAAAACTGTGAATCAACAGAGAGCACGTTAGCGTGTTGCTCACGGCAAAGCTTGTTTATTTCTGAAACAATTGCATACAGTTGCCATACATTCACATTGTCTCTGTGTATTAACTCTGATAAAAGTGCACGTTAAGATGATAATAAAACATTTAAAAAATGAAATAAATGGTGTAAGCAAACTGATGAAACAGTCTGACAGAAAATAAATGCACATAAATTCAAATGATTTAACACATATTACACATACAAGACTTGGCTTAATTTAAAATATTAAAAGATACCAAAATAATATAACCTCACTTCACATTCACTGGACTCATACACCTACAGTCTTGGACATATAACCAATGCTATCCTGCTAACACAAATTTAACCGTAGCATAACACACACCCATACATACAACATTCATACACTCACTTCATACACGTGCACTTAATATTAGCGCTTGACAAGATGGCGTCACCATGTTACTGAATGACCGGGAATGTAAAACTAGCTTGAAACAGTATTTCTCATCACCATTTCCTCACTGCTGGCTGGCTAATACTCTGAAAACGTATTTTCTTATGTTACGGAATGCTAACATCAGTAACTTACACTTACAAACTGCTATGAAAAACCACACTGTAAAACCGAAGTTCATAAGAACTACTCTGCCTGCCGACACTGGTCGCAACAACTAGCTTCAAAGTTACGCTTTTTTACTCTCCTTTTACACCTCAAAATCAGCTCACAACATCACACAACGACTTCTATAACATTTAGATAATCTGCTGACACAAGCAGTATGAGAATACAATGTACAATACAATATGAAAAAGTGAGTTTTTCAGTACCTGTGAATCAACGGAGAGCACGTTAACGTGTTGCTCACGGCAAAGCTTGTTTATTACTACAGTTATTTGTACATGCACACATGAAGGTAGGCCTACCTGCTTGATTAAAAAGAGCAGCCGCAGGTTAAATGGCTGTGGTATCATAACAAAATATTGTGGTGGTTCGATGGCTGTGTTATAATAGCAAAAGGTCTTTTGTGTTCACACAGCCATCTAATCACACCTGTTGACATTCTTGTGAAATGTTTGTGTTATCACAAAAGGTCTACACTGGCATTCAGACAACTTTGCTCATGATGCCCATTCAATTTGCCAGTGTGTGCCTTTTGTGTTCACACAGCCATCTAATCACACCTGTTGACATTCTTGTGGAATTCTTGTTATCATCACAAACGGTCTACACTGGCTAATTGAATGGACATCATGAGCACAAATATCTGAATGCAACAATTCCACCACTCTGTAGTGGCACATCTGGCTGAGGAAAAGGGATGGATTCAGTCCATTCCGCTCTATACTCTTCACCATGGCTCTCACAGAAGTCACTCCCTTACCCCTCCTACCAGTTCCTATGGCCACTTGGCTAGTGCGAATGCAAATGGCAAAAAACGGTTTTGAGGGAGAGTAATTAGTAGAACTGTTTAGAAGTGGACTCCGCCTATAACTATGTTCCTGTAACTACTTTGTCGGAAAGAGGCTTATGGTGGTCTCTCTCCATGGTGCTGAACCCGTGATGGCGGGCAGCGTCTCTCTCCATGGTGCTGAACCCGTGACGGCATCCAGTGTCTCTCTCCATGGTGCTGAACCCGTGACGGCGGGCATTGTCTCTCTCCATGGTGCTGAACCCGTGATGGCATCCAGTGTCTCTCTCCATGGTGCTGAACCCGTGACGGCGGGCATTGTCTCTCTCCATGGTGCTGAACCCGTGATGGCATCCAGTGTCTCTCTCCATGGTGCTGAACCCGTGACGGCGGGCATTGTCTCTCTCCATGGTGCTGAACCCGTGACGGCGGGCATTGTCTCTCTCCATGGTGCTGAACCCGTGATGGCATCCAGTGTCTCTCTCCATGGTGCTTAAGTCCAGCAAAGTACAAAGCTTCTCTATGTTTAGGGACTCTTTTCACTGACTATGTTTACATGCCTATAATATCCCATAATAGGATGTTTTTCAAAGTTTCCCACCAGCGGACGACTTGGACCGTGCAAACACAATCTCCCTCGTTCATTCCTTCAACCGGCTTCTTGAAAAGGTCGACTCATGTCCAAAAACCTGTTGATATCCAAGTCTTTGATAACGTTTAAAAATAAAAGTAAACGGAAAGTTTGTTTTAATGTCATGTTCAGCGCCACGTGCGTAACTGATTTGTATCCTATCATCTACTGGCTTGACCTCTGTGAGTTGATGAGCTCGGAGAACAAAGTGACACGAAGCAGGGGTCAGTTCACAATGTTCCCAAGGTTTCATGAGACACACAACGATATGTACATGTTCTGACAATCGCTACATTCATTTAGATGACGTGTAGTAAGTAGGGGTGGTACGGTTCACAAAACCCACGGTTCGGTTCGTATCACGGTTTTAGGGTCACGGTTCTCGGTTCTGTACTGTTAAGTTCCGGGAAGTTGAGGACCCAAAGGCAGAGAGCAGGCAGGAGAAAGTTGAAGTTGAGGATTTATTAAACCAAAACACAAAAAAATAACCAAGGGAGTCCAGAGAATAGCTGACACGGAGAAACATGACCGGAACAAACACACACACACATACAATGATCTGACACAGGACAAGGGGAACACAAAGACTAAATACAGAGGGTAACGAGGTAACAAGAGGCAGGTGACACAAGGGCTGGGAAACAGGTGGAAAACATCAGGCAATCACAAGAGCGGGAAAACACAGGGAGTACAACTAGACAAGACAAGACAGAGAACAGACTATCAAAATAAAACAGGAAACAGAACATAAAACAAGACCAATAATCACACAACAGAAGGTAACAAGACATGACAGAAAACCAGGCTACAAAAATGACAGGAAAACAGACTACGATAAGACAAGACCAAACACCAAAACCATAACATGTACGGTTCTTGTTATTTTTTCATTTAATCTTTAACACTCCAGAAATATAATTCAGCATATGATATATAGCTTAATTATCCACAATGTAGGATACAGTATTAAATAATTATATAGTTATATCATGTAATCATGCACAAACTGAATTTGATTTGACTTTAAGCACATTATTGGGACCATCTCTGAGGAAAGCTAGGTCAGATGTTGATACAGCGAGAGGGAAGACATTGATGATTTCAACAAGCTTTTCATTGATTTGGCAAAAAAAGGAGAATGTGTATTGCCATCTACAGGAACATATGTGCCTTTTTAGCACATGAAGATTGAAATAATACAGAATATCAATTGAAATAACTTGCATTTATCAAACTGCCAACTTCAGTGTAGCTCTTACAAAGATGTATCCTTTAAAAGAATTTATGAAACGCTCCTTTGGGTCCTATTAGAGGGAAGGAACAAACAACCCGTATCGCTGTATGGTTTGGAGGACTTGATGGAGAGAAAAATCACTTTGAATCCACTTTGTAAAAATAGAAGTGAGGAGCAGCGCAACACAATGACCCCTCGGTCATTTTAATATGTTATACTACATATGCTGCTCTCAACATACACCAGTCCATTCATTTCAAATCTATTACAGTGAGACCCACGGCGGCCTTCACAGATGCATACGTTTTTCGCACCAGTGCACAAACGTAAAGATACGAGGTAAGACTCTATCCATTCTTTTTTCTAATTCATTTGAGATGTACTATCCCTGTGCAGAAATCACATGGACACTAACACCTTATATAAATTGTTGCCAGCCCAGACTGGTATGTATAATGAGATTTCTACAAGAAATAAAGAAAGAAATATATAACCTAGTCACCCAAGAATTTCGTTTCCAAACCAGACATTATATATATATATATATATACACTATCTATTTAGATGCAGTAACATCATCTTGTCACTTGGAATATTGATAGTTGTATTCATTGTGCGATTGGTGAAAAAAAGCTGAGTTTTTTTTTTTTTGGGGGATCATACACAACAAAACAAAACAAGCAAGAATTAAACCCCCCTTTCAATACCACCATGGATATAGGGCCACTCTGCCAGCCATGCCAAAACAGAAAGAAATTTATGAACTTCAATATCCAATAGAAAATAATCTCAAAATGAAAACATAAACAACAACAACATGTCAACATAAAACACAGCGCTTTCAAGCCGGGGAACGGAGAAAACTAAATACTTTCACCCAGGAAACGCTCGTTCGTTACTCGGGAGTGTTTTAATCCAGATCTGATCTTTTTCCTAAACTTAACTAGTCGTTCTGGTGCCTAAACTTAACTGTCATCACTGCATAACTCTCTTTTTTTCTGGCTAGACTCCACTACCACGGCCTCTGAAAGGACCGTCATCTGGCGGTGCCTGTACCCGGCTCACAGTCACCTATTGGCGGCTAAACAACTGCCGCTGGTAGCCGGCGTCCCGGAGCTCTGTAGCCGGCGTCCTCAGATTGTATCGTTCTATGGCACTATGTGTTCCCTTAGTTTAAAATACTTCTATTTTAGGTATATAATATATGGTCTATTTGGTGAAGTAGCATTGATCACTTTGAGGGGGGGTATACATTTTTTCCCCACCGGGGATAAAAATAATTGAGCAGAGGCAGGGACATGTAGATCAGAAACCCAGACGCATCCCCCCTCTGGGAAAACGCACCCTGTTTATATTTAACAATCACATGTGTAGCCAGAGCTCTGTCTTGTCAAGCTCACAATGCCCTGCAGAAATTTACAAACGGAGACATTACTGAGCCCTTCCAAAGTCCCGAGGCAGACATTCACGGATCTGTGAGTTTGAAAGTCATTCTCATCTGGTTTGTTAAGTGTGAAGCCCTGATAGTTTTTTTCTGCTAAGTCTCGCATTGCCAGCTCTATCTCTACAGCGCTGTGGCGTAAGGTCTGGCTACACCCACACTTACATTCTGGGATAGGACGCTCTGGGTTGTTTGCATTTCTTGAAACCAATCACATCTTGGGCGGGGCTAAGCTCCAGTTGCAGCGACGGTGGCTCTGCAGAACAATCTCGGGAAGGAACCGCCGTAAACATATTCTTTGTAAATCTTTACAATCATTCCCTGAAAGAACCGAGCAGGCCTGCTTTGTTGCACCATCCAAAGTGGAGCCAACCAAATACATATTTTTAAAGCCCCAGTGTGTAACGTTTGTAGTTGTTCATTATCAGAATCTGTTTTGCCCTTCACAAACTTGTCCTTTTTCATGAATATTGACCACCACCATCAATTCCAAGTATTCCTATTAGCTTGGAATTTTATATTTGCGTTTGCATGAACTGGGGTAGATGCTCCATAATGATGCGCCATCTTGAAATACGTTAGCCGGTAAGAGACATACAGGACACACTGCTCCACCTTTCACTGTCGTAGGGTATCGTAGCTTCCCGGACCCGGCAAGTTTGAAGAAGGAAACATGGAGGACCACACGTATTCAAAATCCAAATTTCAGGAGCAGGAGTCGTCTTCTTCGCCCAGAAAGAGACCGGCGTCATCAGAAAAAAGAGTGAACGTTGGAGCTGCTTTGGACGCACACACCAAATCCCAACTAGTTAATTATCCTCCGGACCGCTGCAGCCTCCTTTTCTTTCTCTCTCCTTTCCGTTGGGTGGCGAGCGTGCCCGCTCGTGGTGCGAAGCGCGCGTCCGCGCCACTCCCCCAACATGAACTCATGGATGTATTAAGAGAACGCATGAACTCCAACGACGACGGCTGATAGACGGCCTTTTGTACCGTAGCTGCAATACTGCGTGGCGAGAGAGTTGATTGCGATATATGATCTCAACACTAGATGGGAGTCATTCTTACACAATGTAGCTTTAACCCTTGTGTTGTCTTCCCGTCACCCATGCAACTTAAAAAGAACATTTTGTTGTTCTTTTTTCAACACACTCTCACTTTTCCCGACATTGTTGTCACTTTTTTCCAAGTTTCTGGTCACTTTTTCCGATGTTTTTGTCGATTTTTTCCCCCGGTGGTTTTTAAGCTTTTCCCGACATTTTTGTCACTTTTTTCAACGCTCTTTCTTAAAATTTTGCTTTCAAATGAAAATTCGATGAAAGTCGTCAGCTGATCATTTATTTTACTTGTGAAGAGCGTTGTAGGGAACCATCCACGTTATTTTCTTTGACAATTTGGTTGAAAGAAACCCAAATTTGTGATGCAGAAACTGAAAATGGGTCAAAAAAACAGGAGGGTTAAAAACAGGGTAGATGTTTTCATTTTTTTTAGGTGGCAGCTTGTTTTTTCTTTTTTGGCTTTATAACCTTCATCTGCATAAAACACATACACTTCCCCTACAGCTATTTCCTGGATAATTATTTTCCTAATAGCCTACATTTTGTTCCCCTTCTTTGTTACTTAATGAACAAGAAAGTCTAGTGCAGCATTAAAACACCAAATTGTATTATCCTGCTTCTGTTATCCATAAAGTACTCATTTATTGGGTACACACTAAACAATGTGCTGTGATTTGTGAGAAGCTTTGCACCACAGAAAGCCTGAGGGATATTCGAGCTCCACTTATATGTTGAGTGGTAGTAATAGTGATGTATGTTTGAAATAAATCCGCCCCTCCACACTGTGCTTTCTGGCTGGAGTATTTTTCTTTTTTCCAAAGTCTAGCGGGGCTTTGCAGTCTGCTGCTGGACAAAATGGCATTGAAGCAGTTCATCATGGCAGGTTAACTAGCATCTCCTGCCTCACCGTGACACCGACTTCACACAGTTCAATACATCTCTCCACTAAACCAGACAGTCTCGGATGTCTGGCAGGGTTGTTTATAGGGATGAGACCCCGAGAAAAAAGAGGGGAAGTCAGCAACGCTCATAGATGCATTTAGTACCAAACTGGGTTCAACGTTAAAGCAACACTAGAGAACTTTTCCCGCTTCGTTCCCCCCTACAGGTTGGAAGCGGAATTGTCCGTTACATAACATTGTGCAAGTTTGCCAGAACGGGTAGCGGAAGTGTAGTTCAAATGAACTGGAAAATGTAATGTAATGGACAATACCGCTTCCAACCTGTAGGGGGACCGAAGCGGGAAAAGTTCTCTAGTGTTGCTTTAAGGTTTATACAAATGTTGGAAGAAACTTTGAAAAAGAAATTGGTAAACATGTTTAGAAAATACGTCAAAAGCATCAATAAAATGTAAAAAAAAAACATCGTAAAAATATCAAACTTAAAAAAATAGTCAAAAGTGTTGTCAAAAATGTGAAAAAAAATGACAAAATAAATGTTAAAAACGCTGTCAAAAGTGTCAAAACATGTCGAAACAAACGTCAAAAGCATCAAGCATTCTCCTACGATTTGTCATTTATGATATGAAGATGCCCGAACGGGCCCGTAGGTTGTTATATTTACTTGCCCGACGTGCTGTTTTACTTGCCCCGGGCCATCGGGCGTTAAACCCCGTTAAAGGAATACGCCACCGTTTTTTGAAATAGGGGTTATTCACCGTCTCCCCTAGATTTAGATAGGTGGGCAAACAAATTTTTGTCTCAGTGCATGCACTGTCTTAGTCCGGCAGCCCCGCCACTAGTTTAGCTTAGCATAGTGAATGGAATCCTTTGTTGCCAGATAGCATGTTGTGAGTAAAAGTGAGCCAAAAAAACTAGATACTTCTTGTGGCCTGCATATTCACAACGAGTACAAATAGTAATGCAGATTAAGACTAGACGTTTTCCTAGGCAGATATTGACTTGGGACTATATTGGGGCCAAGCACAGGCGAAGCACTGCTACTTTGGCGCAGAGATATCACGCAGCAACTCTGTGTGAGTACAGGTCTAATATGGGTCAATCTATCCCGTAAAATAACCATGCGTCATGTTTACAATAATCACTTACTCTGTGGTCCATTCGGCGTGGGGCATTTTTTTACCCAGTTGACTTTATCGCACCAAATCTAGGAGAGACGGTGAATAACCTCTGTTTAAAAAAACGGTGCCGTGTTCATTTAAAGTAAACTGAATATTGGAGACGGCCCTCCACAAGCAGCTATACGACAAGGGCTGGGTTCAAATAATCCATTCTCCTTAACTCATTAACGGATCTAATATCGATTTGTAAAATCCAGAAATCGATCTTTTAATAAATGTTCACAATGGATGTGTAGGCAAAAAAGTAAGTTAAATAGATTTTGGGGGTCAAATCTTAATGTGAACATGAACCTGGTGCATTATTAAAAACATATGAGGGTTGCTTCTCGCTTGCACAATTTAGATCTCTGAGAATCTCTTTTATATCCGAGATAAACTGGCATTGTAACAGAAATTTCCCTGACCTAATCAATATTGAATTGGGACCTTGTGAAACGGAATCAAATTGATTCGGGAGATCACTGGCGATACCCAGCCCCATATACGACCCATATCTAAGTTTATAGTGTTGGCGACCTCTAGTGGCCGCATACATTATGATGGCAGCAAGGGCGGTGCTAGAAGGGGGGCACGCGGTGGCACACCCCCCTCAGCCCCCCTGAAAATATGATTGCCCCCTCCCCCCCCAATCCATTGGGCTAAAGTGCTGTCCATCTGACAATTGTGATTTCCACTGGATCAGAGTACTGTCACTTGGCCGCCTGTTCTGGCAATCTCCCCAGCCCTTGTCACATGACCGATTCATGTTTCCATGGTGACTATCTAAAATTCTGATGCCATGGGACCAGCACTGGAATTTTTTAAATAAATGGCAGACTGAGCCTATAGAATAGAAAATGTGTAATGTATTTGGATTTACAATCTGTTAAAAATGAAAACAAGTGAAATGAATAATCAATGCAATGTTTTATTTAGCAGAATCTCATCGTGTTGTTCTCTCCTATCCAATATTTCCTATATTTCCAAGCAGACTTTCTATGCTGTATTCTGATAAAAATGTTGTGGTGTATGGATGGGTCCAACAGACAGGAAACAGTAGACCTCTGTTTGTGTCCCGTTTCAAACCGAAAGTCAACGTTGACTTCTGCTGCGTTCCATTTACCTCGGAAGCTGGAGCTGGGAATGACGTCACACCCAAGGTTGGCCGCGTTCCAGTAAAACAAGTCGGAATAACTGTTATTTCACAGCAGGGGTTTGCTCTATCCAGGTTAGCCATTGTTAGCGGATCCAGTGGATACCAACACATGATGCAGTATTTAGTGCATACAAACAGTGTAGCAACATCGTCCACAGATAGACGTTGGACAGGACTGTGTGTACAACTGATTTAGTGAGACACAAATAAGACCGAAAAGCTAATAAACTATGTTACTACAGCGTTCACTACCGTTGATGCACGGAGCAGCCATGTTGAAATTTGCAGTTGGATTTGGTCGCGGTACTTTGAGGTTCTCTGACTTTCCGAGTCAGAAATCCGAGTTCAGGGGGCGTTACAGTTGAAATTTCCGACTTTGAACTCTGAAGTTCCGATTTCTAAGTTCAAATGGAACGCACCATTATTTTGAACTTGCGTACATAGGATTAACATGTGTCTCTTCCCTTCCACTATCTCCGCTGTCTATTTTGCATGCGGGACTTAATGGCACACAGGACAATTGTGATTGGTTTAAAGAAATAGAAACAAGCCAGAGTGTTTTTTTCCCCTATCCTACAATATTAGGCGGTGTAGATTATTAGGTTTGGCAATGTGAGACTAGTAAATATTATAAATACTGCAATGGTTTCACCAATGTGCCACAGGCTCAATCAATGTCAGACTCAGTCTTCTGTAAAACTCAAAAGTAGAATTTCTGCAGTAATCAAACAAGAGTTTTTTTTTGTTTTTTTTTTACAAAAAAACTAACATTCTTACATAAATAAAGAAAAACAGAATCACAAATCATCAAATTTAGCAACACAAGTAAAAAAAACAAAATTACTGGACGAATTGCTATTGGGAGAAAAAAAACAGACTTGTTTTGTGGGTGTGTGTGTCTCTCTCTGTGTGTGTGTGTGTGTGTGTGTGTGTGTGTGTGTGTGGGGGGGGGGGCTGGGGGGGGACCTTGTCACCATCACAGGTAATCTTCCTCGTCCGACCTCTCTCTCTCTCTCTCTCTCTGACTCTCATTGCCTCCGTGCTTGCAAAGCCTTTTGAACAGAGTTTTCACGTGTGTAGTGTTTCGCAATAAGTGTGTTAAAGAATTGCAAACCAAGTGCAAAGTTGACAATGTGTTTAAGCTGTGGTCACACTGTGTTTAAGGAATGCTACAAGAACTTTAGGTTGTGAGGCTTTGGTCTCAGCATTTGTTTTTAGTGTGTAAGCAATGGGCAAAAACTGTAACAGACATTCATGTCAATTTCAATCTTCTAGATTATTACTTTTACTAGTAAATTACTTCACTAATTTCTTGTCGTCATCTGTTCTCTGTATGCAAAAACAGAGATTAAGAAAAGTACATCAAGCAAAGTCATAAATATGAGATCTTTTATTTATAAGCTGGTGCAGGATCGGGCTTGACTCTGGCTGGACCTGCAGCCCGACGCTGACAGACAGGTGATGTGCTGCATGCTGAGATAAGCATCAGTCAGACACACAAACACTCTCAGCCAAAGCCCAGAAAAATCAATATCATCACCTTTTTGGAAATGATAAGAATAATCCTGCAGATGGATCGACAGAAGCTTCAGGGGACCTTTTATCCATCTGCTTTTGTGTGTGTGTGTGTGTGTGTGTGTGTGTGTGTGTGTGTGTGTGCGTGTTTGTGTGTGTGTGTGTGGGTGTCTGTGTGCATGTGTGTGCGTGTGTCTGTGTGCGTGTGTCTGTGTGTGCGTGTGTGTGTGTATATGTGATGGTGTGTGTGCGTGCATGTGTGCATGTGTGTGTGTGTGTGTGTGCATGTGTGTCTGTGTGTTCCTGCAGGTGACCTTGCCTGGAGCTCGGCTGACCTCGGCTCAACTCCTTCCTGCTGAGTCATGGTTCTCATCCAGACAATGGCCTGTGGACTGTTTTGGTAGCCAGATGGCCGCTGCTGCTCCTGAGCTTCATTTAAAAAGAAATTACTTTCATTTGACCTTTTCATTTTAGTTTTCAAACTAAAACCCAGTTTTATGATTTGCTGACAAGAAACACAGGAATTTTGGCAACTTAGTAATGGCCAAGAAATTGTCTTATTCTGCTGATTTTAACAGATCCAACCAGAGGTGGGTCTGGGGGGGGGGAGGGGCCATGGTGGCACCAGCCCCCCCCGAAATATGATCGGCCCCCCACCTGGTCCAATCCATTGGGCTAGAGTGCTGTCAATCTGACAAATTTGATTTCCATTGGATCAGAGTACTGTCGTTATGTTTTCTCGCCCTGCAGTTTTCCCTGGATTAGGGTGGCACCTAAATTATGGTTGCAGCTGTCGCCGTGGTCCTGCTAGGCGCCCTGCTACGCCCTGCTACACCCTACTACACCCTACTATGCCCTGCAGTGCCCTGCTATGCCCTGTTACGCCCTGCAGTGCCCTGCTACGCCATGAACTACTACAACAACTACTATTTCTAGTCACAGTTCCATTATCTTTATTGTGACTTTAACTGCCACTGTTCATCACACCCCCAACCGGCACCGGCAGACAACCGCCTACCAAGAGTCTGTGCCTGTCCGACGATTCTCCCTTAAAGTGCCCATATTATGAAAAAAACACTTTTTCTGGGATTTGGGGTGTTCTTTTGTGTCTCTGGTGCTTCCACACGCATACAAACTTTGTAAAAAAATTCTAAAAAAGTTACTGACTGTGTCCTGCCTTCAGTCTCCGGGTGAGCTGTTCAAAATCGGCACGGCTTGTGACGTCACAAGCCGAAACGAGCTGGCTAACCACAACCGTAAGCATGCTAACGCTAATGCTAACGCTAATGCTAACGCTAACGCTAGCACGCTACCTCGTTCTCAATAGCAAAGCACTGCTACAACACACACAAGTTCACCGTAATCTACAAAAGAACTACTTCCATGTGTGCCCTCATTTAGAAGTCTCCCAGCTAATCCTGCCTTGTAACTGACCAAAGTTGGAGAAACAGCCTTTCTTTTACTGTCTATGGAGCTAGCTAGCTGACATGATCTACATCTGAGCTACTGCGCATGTGCCAGTGCAATCAAAGATAGTACAGAAGAAGAAGAAGAAGAAAAGAGGTCTCACTCTGTAGCTAAAACAGAGACCAGGTGAAAAGGGGATCTGCAGCAGTGAGAGAGAGCTGTGCAGTACAACAAAAATATGGTGTTTTTTGAAAATTAAACCATGTAAACCTATTCTGGTACAACCTTAAAATACCATTATGAACTTGAAAATGAGCAGAATATGGGCGCTTTAAAGGAAGTTTCACTCACCACTCAAGGTTTCTCCCTAAAAGGGAGTTTTTCCTCACCACTGTCGCACTAAATGCTTGCTCTTATGGGAATTACTGGAATTGTTGGGTCTATGTAAATTATAGAGTGTTGTCTAGAGCAGTGGTTCCCAACATTTTTTCCTTGGCGCCCCCCCCCCACTTATGTCTAAGAAAAGCTGAGCCCCCCCCGAAACCGAAGTTGAGGTAACTCTCGAGATAGAGCCTTACTTTCTTTTTTGATACTGAGGAGTTATCGGCACTTTTACGTTTCTCCGCCATGTTTCATTCATAAAATAGTGATGCTGTGGCGGCAGGACAAACGAGGATGCTAGCAGCTAGCAGCTGACCTGATGATGGCAAGGGTCCCAGGTTAAGAGGTCCCGGAGGTTTGGCCTACTAAGTAGCCTGCCTACAGTGTTAAGCGAGAACAAAAATACATAGTTTTTATACAAACTTTTGTATACATTATATATTCTGAATAGTGTATTATCATAATTTGTTTAACATTAACATTTTTTTTTACCTCAACCTCAAACCAGATAGACTTGCGCACCCCCTGTGATTTTTGCCGCCCCCCTGAGGGGTGCCCGGACCCCAGGTTGGGAACCACTGGTCTAGACCCCCCCGTACCTCCCTTCTAGCCATGCCCCTGATCCAAGTTTCCGTTGATCGTCTACAACAAAAACTTTTTTAGGCTTTTGAATCCATAGACATGGCCACTCTGATGTCACTGTGAGAGAAGAAATGACATTGATAATGCTGCTGCTGTTGTAAACTTGAGCCCCTTCAGGTAGGAAGCCTCAAATCCATCAGCAGTTAATTCAAAAACGTACTACAGAGCCACCAGGTTAATGAATAATACCATCGTAATTAATGAAAGACAAATTGTTTTTCGCTCTGATGAATATGTCTAATCTTCAGGCAGTTAATGCAGCCTTTGAATGTGTATCTTCAGAGTAATAATTCAGTCTGCGCTTTGACAGGCGCACACATCCTCCCCTAACATTAGCCCACCACATTTACACCCTCGTCATTTCCCAACAAACCAATCAAAGCTCCACCTGCACTCTTGGGAAAAACGGTCATAAATTGTGTGTGTTTTCCGTCCAACACATCCGAGTGAATGCACATTGAGCGCTGAGCGACATAATTCACCTTCCGCCGAATCAAACTGTGTAAACTAACATGGAACACATTTGACAGGCTGCCTCTGTCACCTGACAGCAAGCAACACCGCATCTTGTCTCTCATCATAATTCAAATAAATGACATCATTACCTCCAGAACATCACAACTACAGTGGTTACAATATCACCCAGAGAGTACAGAGATAAATCGTGTGACAGCAGCTGAACAGTGACGCATCGTAGCCTCTCGGCTTTGGATGGTTGGATATAAATTCTCTGCATAAATAACATGAAAGTAAGTGGAAATGTGGGTGTATATACCATGGAAATGAAATGGATAGGAAGGCAATTGAACAGTTTTCTGTGGTCGTTTGATTAGTACAAAACAAAATGGTGATTGTAAGTTAGTCAACACGGTGACGGTTTTTTTAACCCTTGTGTTGTCTTCCCTTTAATTAGAAAATTAACCCTTTTTTTTTAACCCTTTTTTAAAAATGTTTTTGACACATTTTCTGACATTTTTGTCCCTTATTTTGGCATGTTTGACCTTTTTTTTGTCACGTTTTTCAAGGTTTCCGACGCTATTTTTCACTAACATTACTTACACCAACTTATTACCACTACTTTTACACTTACTTTTGGAATTCATGGTCAATAAATTATACCTAATTTTGAAATTCTGCTCATCTGCTCCGGCCCTAATGACACACACACCCACACACACACGCACACACACGCACACACACACACAGGTTTGTGGCACTATCTTTGTGGGGACCCGTCATTGACATAATGCATTCTCTAGCCCCTTCCCCTAACCTCAACCATCACAACTAAATGCCTAACCTTAACTCTTACCCTCACCCTAACCAGAACCTAATTCTAACCCTAAAACCAAGTCTTAACCCTCAAACAGACCTTTAAACTTGTGGGGTCCAGCATTTTGGCCCTACAAAGCTGTTGGGACCTCAAAAGTATAGTGGACTCCAGGTTTTTGGACCCCACGAATATAGTTAAACAAGCCCACACACACACACATGCGCGTAATTGCTTCATGAGATCATTGAGAATAGCTTTCTGTCGCTAAAAGCATCAGTAGCCGTGTTTCCATTTACTGTCGAGCGGATTTTAGGCACACTTTTGAAATGTACTTTAACTCTCTTTCACATATTTAAAACTGCGACCATTACGTTCTCTGGTTTAGATGTTAGGACGGAAAACGCTCCTGTGGGTCGTATCAGAGGGGAGGGATAAACGACCTATGTGTGTGCACATGTGTATGTTGGGATACAAGTAGAGGCATATATGTGCGTATGTGTCCAAGTGTATACATCTTGTGTAAAGCGACAAACATACAGTTAGTTACCGTGTTTAACTGCATGCTTTTTTTTATCTAAGACATGTAGATGTGTACGCTGTAAAAAAAAAACACACCTTTCCCCCTGAGACAGTTAACACTATCTATCCATCTATGTGTACCAAGCATGCTTTTATATTTGTCATTAGGTAGCCTACATTTAAATGGTGACATTTTCTTTTAAAGTGACACATATTTGAATTAGTGCTTCCATTAGTGGCTTCTGTGAATCACAATCCTAGCAGTAGCAGTGAGAGTAACACACATTACACGAGTAACAAAAAGGGGCCACAAACATGTATATTTTAATTATTATTATTCAATAACCCACAAGCAAAGAGCTTGTGGGTTATTGAATAATAATTGTGAAGTTGAGTTTAATAAAAAAATAATGAGTGCTCTACCTTGACTGCTTGACAGCTGCCTCACTGCGATAGCACAGCAAACTTTTATAGAAATGCTTATCATTTAAATTACCCGGCCTGTCAATGTCGTGATTTGTCACATCAAAAGATGTGCTGAGAAAGAAAATTCTGCTTAGCAGTGAAACTTTAAAAGTTTGGGTGGGGTCTCCAGTGGAAAGTGGCTTACCAAAGCCTGAGATAAAAACAGAACAATTAGATCTGATTAATTATGTGCTGAATGATGTGAATAAAAACATACAGACATTTTTCTTTTGCTAATAATAATGCCCTTAGGTCAAGCCGTTCTCACTCCCAACTCATCAACATACTGACGCTTGGTCAGTGGACCTCAGCGTCAGAGACCGACCCACAAGGGATAGGCACCCTTTAGTGTCTATATGGAACGCACCAGGCAGAGCAGAAGCTTGACAGCTGTGCTGTAAGATGATGTATTATGAAGAGGAACAATGGTAGGGAGTAGTATAAGGACCCAAAATCCACATATGGACGCAGGTTGGGGTGGTGGATGGGTCAAACAACACAGGACTTTCACCCAGACTGGGGGTTTGTGTACCGTTATTGTCACTCAACTTGCATCTTTTAACCCCACCCACGATCTTTTCCTAACCCTAACTAGTTGGTTTTACCCTGCACGTTGAAAAATGATGCAAAGGCCCCTGCCCCAGAGCGTCAAATAGTGACGCCAAGGGTTTTCGACCCAAAAAGTGACGCCAAGGGTCCTGCCCAAGCATGTTGAAAAATGACGGAAAAGGGATACCCAGTGCGTCAAAAAATTGTGTCAAAGGGCCCTGACCAAGCATGTTGAAAAATAATGCCCAAATGGGTACCCAGAGCATTAAAAAGTGAAGCCAAGGGTCCTGACCAAGCATGTTGAAATGGCGCCAAAGGGTCCTGACCAAGGATTTTGAAAAATGACGCCAAAGGGGAACCCATAGCCTTACAAAGTGACGCCAAGGGGTCCTGACCAAGCGTACCAAATACTTGGTCTGCTTGTTCTAGGTTCTCCAGTCAGTGCCCTTGATCAAGGCACTGGCTCAGATCTGGAGTTGGTCCCCAGGTGCTGTAAATGGCTGCCCACTGCTCCATTTAGGGGTGGGTTAAATGCAGTGAATGAATTTCGCTACATGTATGTGTATGTGACAATAAAGTACTTTTAGCTTTACCTTTTTAGAAAACTGTGCTTAACAGTACTCGTTATTTATCTTCTGAGCTCCGGGTCAGGAACCACGGCTGCAGAGAGTATCAATAATCACAGATCTTCTTCCGCTTCTACCTCGGTTACCCTTGTTTCTAAAGTCTCAAAGTTTCACCTTTTTGTGCTTTTATTTCTTGATATAACAGTTAATCTACCTGTAGACAGGATTGATCACTCAGTGTGTAAAGATACCAAATTTGTCAGGTCAATGAATTGGTGTCTTTATCTTGGATAAATAAAAACCAAATCAGAGCTTTCAAACCTTTAGTCTTTTCATTACTGCACAGTTTGAACATGAAAACACATGGCAAGTTTATAATCTAATAATATCTCTAGCGTCAATCAAACCGATTGTTTCAGAAACTACCCCAGAGTTGAAATGTCTGCCCCTTTTCAACCTTGGAGCACATTTGTTCCTGTGAGTGCACACAATATTGTTGCCGGATTCAGCCTCCTCAGAGTGACAATCCGTTGGGCACTTTCCAATAGGAGTGATTTTCACAATATGTCTCGGCCCTCCTGGGAAATTTCGTGTTCAGCACCCACCAATTCCCTCCTCTCTTTGAGTTAAATGGGTTTTCGGCGATTGCAGGAGAGAAAAATCATCGTCTGTGCTGCGAGACATTTGCTGTAAATGCAGTTATCGACTTGATAGGACCCCTGTGATTATTGTAAAGTGGAATTACCCTGTTTTACCGAAGAATGCACCTTCTGCCATTACGTCCATTAGGTGCTGCGACAAACTGATGTAGTGATTAGAGACAGAGGTTCCATTTTCAACACCTGTGAGACAGAAAACCCATACTGATATCAAATTAATGGATCATTCCCCGTGCACTGACTCTGAATGCATTTTCATGCATCTTGAGTGCACCCAGCAAGTGGATTTGCAAGTCAGGGTAACTTTTGATCCTCTCCACGGGCCCTAATGGTGCTTGAAATGATCAAATAAAATCTCTCTTAAATGAGAGCTCATTCATTTTAAGAGATGGAAATTACTCCTGATTTGATTTTGGGATTGCGCATCTGACGCCTCTGTGTATTTACTTATAATCACAGAAGTGCCAGGCTGAATATGTTGTCTCAAAACCAGCATGATACTTAACATGCATACCATAACATGCTTCCCTATTGTTTCTAACTGTCTTATCTACAGTTTTGTAGCCATTAAATGTCCCTGTAGTAACACAGCAGCTACAGCAACAACATCTCGAAACAGCTGTGAAACACCAACCCCAACTTTCATGTTAGACATTCAAACGTGGTCTTCAACAAAAGAATAATGTGGATTTAGTGGGTTCTTTCATTCAGTCATTTATCATTTCTTTCAACCAAATTGCCCAAAAATACCACTGATGGTTCCATACACGAAACAGGCTGTGGATTATCCATCAACATATGTTCTTCTGATCGTAACTATTAGTCAAAATAATTCATAATTTCATCCATCCATCCATCTTCTTCCGCTTATCCGGGGTCGGGTCGCGGGGGTAGCAGCTCCAGCAGCATTTCAGTTTTTTTTAAATCAGAAATTAGGTATAATTTAATATAAATGAGGTTTATTGACCATGAATTCAAAAAAGCGTTGAAAAAAGTGCCAAAACAATTAATTTGCCATAAAGAAGTGTAAAACTATAGTAGTAATTAGTTGGAATGAAGTTGGCTAAGAAGATCTAACACAAAATTTGGTGATTATTTATACTTTATGCTTTATGAATAGGCAAAACAGACAGACAGGACAACACAAGGGTTAAACCCTAGAGGATGTAGGTTCCCATGGCACATGAATGCACCACAGCAACTTGTGCCAAGTCCATGTAAGTTAATAAGTTAATAAGTCAGTTATTTTGAAAATAAAGAATTTCATAGAAAGACAAGGTACCTTGTAAAGGGGACATATGACAAACTCACTTTGTCAGTGCTTGTGCACATACATTTGTGTATCTGTATAATTAATCATTTGTGTCATCGGCCTGGGATTCCTGCTTCCTGTTTGGTTCTGGAGGGAGTGCACCCATTTGTGGTCGACAATGTTCACATGATTTAACTTCACTACCAAGACTCAAAACCAAGTTTGATTTTGTCGGAACGTCAAGACGAGAAAAAGATTAACTGAAGTTTTATGACCTCACACCAAACGATTGAGGCAACGGGAGTGCCCCAACTCTAGCAAGACTCTCAGGATTTTATTCCGATATTGGAAATGTGTCTGCGACAGCGGAATAGCTTGAAAAGTTGTTTGGTGTAAGGTCGGCATTACTTGATGTATTGAGCATTATTGAACCGCAGCAAGTCAGGAACACAGAGAGCAGTATTCACTAAATTCTCAGTCACTCATTTGTCTGCAGAGATTTGGCCAAAGTAGCAGCCGTATCAGATTGTCGTGAGTTTCCTAGGTGCCGATTTTACGAATCAAGGAATTTTCAGGGAGACTGGGATGGTGCATGATATCTCTTTATTCAAGCAAAAGAGGTGTTTCTGCAGAAACAACTGGAGGCTGTGTTCAGCATTCGTTCGTTTTATACATTGAAAGAGTGGACTCTTACTTAATCTCAGCACGTCCTCTCCTTATGAAACTGACCACATGCATCTCTTCTGACACTACAAGCCTCTCAACAGACATCACATTGCACTCAACATACCAAAATGAATCCAATTTAACTATCTGTCCTTACACAACCATGTCCTATCAACTGCACGTACACATACCCAAGCAGACAAAAGTCATAAGACCCAAATAACAGAGTGATGAAAGTCACAAGACTACAAGATTAATCCAGTCCACACAACAGTCCACTTCTGTCATTCTGTCTCTCTGTCTGTCTGTAGTCTTGCATTGCCAGACCTTCCTCCATAGCACTGCGGAGGAAGTTCTGGCTAGTCCACACAGCATTCTGGGATGGGAGAAAAACGTGCTCTGGTTTATTGGGATTTCTTTAAATCAATCACAATCATCTTGGCTTTACGGAGCAACGGTGCCTCTGCTAAATAGCCTCGGGAAGGAACTTGTTTTGGTGGAACTTTTGTACGTTCAGAGGAGCAGTTAACCATAGTCCTCATAAATCCACCGGAGTTTAAAATTACAACACAAAGAAAGAGCAAGGTAACGGGCATCCGGCCGAAAATTAGGGACATCCGGCAGAATTTTCCGTCGTAACTGAACAATCCCAGAAATGAAACGTCATCGATATAGACTAGTCTGTCTGTGATTCTGCTGCTTTTCAGATATATCTCTCATTTTGCTGTATGGACTCTGTCCTCTGGCGATGAGCACTGAGACTTTTTGTCAGCCCTTTCCCTAGAAAAATCAAATAACATTTTGTTTGTTGTAAACAAACAAGAGCTTCCTCGCAGCCCAGCCAACAAGGATTTCGTCTCTGCTAATGCCAGGAATAATTAAATCAATAATCCACCGTCTGCGATATGATCTCGTACATAGTTTACATAGAAGATTAACAGTACGTGTCCTGATGTACTGTCATTTCCCAAGTGTTCTGACAAATAATGAGCAAACAGACTGAAGCTTGGTACAAACCCCTTAATGTTTTCCATTAAAAAAGTAGAAGAGTTTCTGCTCAAACATATGAGTTTATTACAGAAAGATCGGAGAGTGATTTGATGACGAAAAGACTGTGCTGCTGCCGGATTTCAACTACATTCACTTTATTTCAAAGACTTCCAATCTTTTTCTTCAGCAAGCCACAGTTGAAAAGAGTAGCGATATATTCCTACAACCCTAACCCTCCAAAGGTCAATCTTTCTTGAAGAAAAATAAGATGATATGGTCCTGGAAACATACAGGTAAAATAATGTAAGTCAGTTAGTATTTAAGGAGGACAATTGTATAATTTGCGTCGGTATCTGACCAAGCATCAGTAATTGACGAGCTGGGAGTGAGAACGGGTTGGTTAGGGTTAGGAATATAATTAAGTGTTAATCTGAGTTCTTGTCCAAATTTTGTTGTTTCTGTCAATCGTGTCTACTCTGAAGCAGCTTCTGACACACCT
This sequence comes from Sander vitreus, assembly GCF_031162955.1. NCBI lineage: Eukaryota > Metazoa > Chordata > Actinopteri > Perciformes > Percidae > Sander > Sander vitreus. Next base: position 1,682,461 of record NC_135867.1, read on the forward strand.
CTTAAATACAAAGCTCTTGAAAATAAATGTTTGAACCTCATCCACACAGCACGCACCATCTCCATGGCAACTTTACCGCAGGAGGCCCTGGTGAGCTTTTTATGGAAATATTGGGTTGATGTTTTTCTCAGAGACAATAAGTCAGACATAAGTGTATGAATGATAAAGTTGTGTTCACTTCAAAGGTCTCAAGATGAAGTCAATACATGATGCTCTCACACAGCGGGGGACTCAATAACGAGTCCCTTGCCTTGAAGTGCATGTTATAATGCAGATGTGAAAGAACATATGCCTACATTATACATTCAAGGTATATTTCACAAAGTGGAGGTGCATATTTAAAGCTGAATGGTAACCTGTGTTTGACCCTCACACAAATAGTTTGGATTCAAAAAAGGTGTTTTTACATGAAGCCAGAAGCAGCAGGATATGTTTCATGTTTGGTTTGCAGAAATGTTGGACATACTTTGGGGGGGGGGGGCACTACTTCCCCCTAATATATGATTAGCCCTCCCTAGTGCCCCCCTCCCCCACCACCACCACCCAATCCATTGGGCTAGAGTGCTGTCAATCTGATAATTGTGATTCCCATTAGATCAGAGTACTGTCACTTGGCTGCCTGTTCTGCCAATCTCCCCAGCCCTTGTCACATGACCACTTAATGTTTCCATGACAACCCTTCAAAATTCTGATACCATGGAACCAGCAATGGAATTATTTTTTTGTGGCAGACTGAGCCTATAGAAAATGTGTGTTGTATTCGGATATACAAGTTGTTTAAAATGAAAACAAGTTACTGATTATTGGTCCCCCCCCCCTGTGCCACCCCATGGAAAAAAATCCTGGAATCTCCCCTGAGCAGCTTGGCAAATACTTTTACACATTTCATGCAATTTCCCACACATCATACAGTACTGCTGTGGCCGGGTTGGTTCAGTGGTAGAGCAGGCGCACATATACTGAGAGGTTTATGCCTCGCCACAGAGGTCCAGGGTTCAAATCCAACCTGTGTCAATTTCCTGCATGTCTTCCCCCCCCCCCTCTCTCTCCTAGCTGTCCTGTCAAAGCTGAAAAGCCCAAAAAGTAATCTTTAAAAAAAAATATCCTACAGCACTGCTGACAATTTCCTACAACATGTAGGAATTACTGTTCTTTATGGCTTCGTTGAGCGTGGAACACAGGACACTACACTCAACGGTCGCCATCTTGTCTACGGAGTGACAGCTACGGGACCACCAACGTATTTTTAAACTTGTGAAAGTGGCGGACGAGGAAGCTGCAGCAGTTGCAATTGACACAGCCGAAGTAAACTATAGGCTACAATTGTAATTTATACATGTGTTTTTTAAAAATAAGTATCACTAAACTGTAGTCAGTCAGAAAACAAACAGGTAAATATTTTGTTGGGCAACAATCAGCTCACAAGTCTCTGAGCTAGAGTCCACATATTTTGCATACAGTATTTCTTTTGTGTGGGCCTTGTTTTATGACATTTTTAAAGCCAAAGCTTCTGATGAATGACACAGGAGCTGACGGTGCGGTCAACATGTTTGTTGTTCTCTCTCACGTCCAGCAGAAACATGACGTGTTACGTAGATTGTTCACGAGTTGAGATCTCCAACTATCTAGGGAGGTCCCGGGACATGTATGCATGTATTTAGAAAAAAAAAGAGACAAAAACGTCAAAAGGCGACAAAAACTCAGAACAAAAACAACAAAAACGTTGGAAAAAGCAGCAAAAACATTAAAAATGAACAAAAACTTCGTGAAAAAAGCCCCAGTTTTGATTATTGTACGTAAATCACACCTATATCGAGTCTGGAGTCTTTTGAGGACGAGTCTCAAGTCAAGTCTGAAGTCACTGTGTGTGCAACTTAAGGGGGACTCGAGTCCGAGTCTCTAACTCGAGTCCTCATCTCTGGCGACAATAGGTGGCGTTAACGCTTTGCCCTGGCTGCAACTTACCATTAAAATGCTCATATTATGCTTTTTTGGCTTTTCCCCTTTCCTTTATTGTGTTATGTATCTTTTTTGTGCACATTATAGGTTTACAAAGTGAAAAAGCCCAAAGTCCACCCCAAAGGGACTTACCATCTCCAACAGAAAACACTGTTCACAAACTGCTCCAAACAGCTCTATTGTAGTCCAGCCTTTACTTCAGAGACAAACGTGGTCACTTTGGAACACACGTTATAATGCTCACCTAGCTGCTAGCGTAGCACGCCCTCATACTCTGCTTCTGACTGGCTAGTAGTCCTAACCTAGGTACTGTCAGGGCACGCCCTCATACTCTGCTTCTGACTGGCTAGTAGTCCTTACCTAGCTACTGTCAGGGCACGCCCTCATACTCTGCTTCTGACTGGCTAGTAGTCCTTACCTAGCTACTGTCAGGGCACGCCCTCATACTCTGCTTCTGACTGGCTAGTAGTCCTTACCTAGCTACTGTCAGGGCACGCCCTCATACTCTGCTTCTGACTGGCTAGTAGTCCTTACCTAGGTACTGTCAGGGCACGCCATCATACTCTGCTTCTGACTGGCTAGTAGTCCTTACCTAGGTACTGTCAGGGCACGCCCTCATACTCTGCTTCTGACTGGCTAGTAGTCCTTACCTAGGTACTGTCAGGGCACGCCCTCATACTCTGCTTCTGACTGGCTAGTAGTCCTTACCTAGCTACTGTCAGGGCACGCCCTCATACTCTGCTTCTGACTGGCTAGTAGTCCTTACCTAGGTACTGTCAGGGCACGCCCTCATACTCTGCTTCTGACTGGCTAGTAGTCCTTACCTAGGTACTGTCAGGGCACGCCCTCATACTCTGCTTCTGACTGGCTAGTAGTCCTTACCTAGGTACTGTCAGGGCATGCCCTCATACTCTGCTTCTGACTGGCTAGTAGTCCTTACCTAGGTACTGCTCATGTGCGACTCCCAATTCACCATTCACACACATTCACACGCCGTACGCTGTGGCTGAGGCTGCCGTAGAAGGTGCCACCTGCTCATCAGATAAACATTCACACACATTTAGACTCCAAGGGCGCAGCGTCGGGGGCAACTTGGGGTTCAGTGTCTTGCCCAAGGACACTTCGACATGGGACAGGGATCGAACATCTGTCCATTGAGGATCACATCAATGGACAGACATGTACAGTTTACTGACATGCTTTTACTTCGAAAAAGTCAAATATCTTTGACTATATTATTGCATGTCTCATATATGGTCGACATAAAGCTCTAAAAAAAGTAGGCAAAAAGAGTTCCTCAGCCATCATAGAGTTCAGCAAATCAGTTTGTCTTTTTGGTCTGGCGCACAACTAGGCGGGCCACATTTATTGTGAACCTAAATTGATATGCAGGCCAGACATAAATCTGCGAGGGGCCGGATTTGCCCCGCGGGCCTTGACTTTGACACGTGGTGTACCACATGTAAGTCACGGAAGTATCCGAATTGAGACACACTGTGCGTTTTAAAAAAAAGCAGGCAGAGAATCATTCCAAGCTCATCATTTAAACGGATTATTGCACGCTCTAAAAGAAAGGATTTTTTTCCCTCTACTGCCTGTTAGATATTGTTACAAAAGTTGATATAAGTATAAATGTGCTAATGCATGTGATGGAACAGTTGCCTAGCAACAGGTGCTGAAAAATAGAGGAAGAGCACTGGGAGGACTAAGCATAAGATTTTAAAAAGTTATAAAAGAGTAAGACTGACTGAGTTTTATTTTACTTTCAGAGTGACAAGAATATTAAGCTGTGTGTAAATGAAGAGTTTAATTCACTGAGAGACTTGGAGGCATTTTTGAAGCAAATCAGTGTGCAGTGTACTGATTTTAAACTAGTCTATTTCCTACTTAATGAATCACTGACTAGGGTAGTTGGGGTCCATTTATGTACTTTTCCATTTTGATGAGGAAATAGTAATTGTTTTTCGGTGTACGCTGCTCGACATCGTCTCAGCCCAGCAGGTTCACCTCATTTAAATTTGAGAAGCCGCTGTTGTTGGACAATCACCGTGCGTCTACATTTAATCATTATCCAGTTAGCTAGTCCACATTTATGTGCTAAACATCAGGAACATGATTGTTATCCTTAGACAGCAGGCTGTATTTTTAATAAAAAAGAAAGAAAATACTTTAATGCTTCTGAAAGAAAGCACCCTTAAAAACAACTAATACATTCTTCTCTACTGTTACATTTGCGTAGCCTGGCTCCGCTCTCTTACGTACTCAAGTTTCATTTCCCTTCAGTACTACGTTTGGGTTTGCGGTATATTCTTGGGTTTTCTGTAGCCAATTTCTTACCGGTCCAATCGGAGAACAGAGGGAGTGGCTGAGAACGATGATGTTGAGGTCGTGTGCTAGTTTGAGTTGTAGTTCCGTAATGGCGGCGGAGAAAGATGCGAGTGAAGCCATTCGGTCCGTTGTGGCAACGCTGCTGAATATCCAGAAGTTAAAGCCCGAGCAAGAACAATCTTTGCTGAGTTGTGTTGGTGGCCATGATGTTGTGGCCCTCCTCTCCACGGGGTTCGGGAAAAGTTAGATTTTCCAGCTCGCTCTGTTAGTGGTGAAGGAGTTGGCTAAGGCTAGCGATGCTAAGCCGACGTCACGACCAAACGTTAGCGATTGGTTATGGCAGATTCTGAGTGGCTCTGGGCAGATCCAATAGTTTTAAACTTCAACAGAGTACCCACCTTCAAGGAAGTTAACACATGTCAATGGAGAGTGGCCAGACTCTCTGTACAAATGAAATGGACCAGAGTCTGGTAGGACCAGGCTAATGGACCAGAGTCTGGTAGGACCAGGCTAACATTTGTGAACCTCTCATTTGCTATCCGAGTCAAAGTGGCTATATGTAACTTTCAGTTTGTGTTGATTTCAGCGGCCCATTTGGACAAAAGCGGTAGTGTTTTTTTTTTTTACCACACCTGCTGTCGTAAAGGTCTAGGACAGGTGTCGTTTTTTTAAGCCAAGGACCCCTTAATTGAAAGAGAGACGGAGCAGGGACCCCCTACTACTTATATATATATATATGTGTGTAGGGCGGCTTAAAACCTTTTATACATACCTTTTTTTTTTGCATAGAATCCTAAGCTATTAAAATAATAATAATTGTTGGCATTATTTTATAAATCATGTTTTAATGTTCAACATACATGTGTCACAGTGAATCCTTAGGATTAACTGTAGCTGTTGATGGCCTTACTGACTACCTTATCTATAGGCTAGTAAGCCTATCATCAGTGTATTTGTAATATGTTGGATTCATTTCAGGGACCCCCTAGGGGTCCCTGAAATGAATAAAATGGCGACTGCTAAATGGAAGGGGGACATAATTTAATGACGTACGACCACATCGCGCATTGTAAAGTTATTTAACAATACTACAATACACACCGTAGATACTAGCTTAATAAACACGTGACAGTCTTGTAAAGTACTTGTAGAGACAATATAATCTGCGGGTCAGACAGAAAGACGCTCCGCTTCTGAGATGCTCCCGGTGTGGTATGGTGCGTGGCGGAGGACGCCCAATGAAGAATCTGAGTTATACAGCAGCAGTCAATGTGGTGCATACATTATTAAATAGGTGGAATACATACGAATGACAGTGTGTTACTTTTCGTAGCTATATGCACGAATGGTTCATGAGAACAGCCTGGTGTGCGTGTGTGTCCAACAGTTATTGCCTTGCATGAGATTGCCTTGGATCTCCTGACTTTTTGACTGGATGCACAGTGTCAGAAACTAAATGACTAAACAAAGCAGTTATGACAGCTGAAATGATCGGCGTGTCCTTGCCAAGTTCCATTTGAACTTCTCCGGGTGATGTTTCCTCCCACACATGCCTCTGTTGTCATATTCTACCACACAGAGCACTTTGTGAAATGAGAACTAAGTCTGGAATGCTAATGATCTGATGTTGACATTACCCTAAACATTTTCTGACAGTGAAGCATGAACACAAACGGAGGAGATTAGCTAATGGTTAAAAGAGTATACCCGTGGTTTTGTACTAGAAGTTTTAAAACCTGCATTTCAATGGTAAAGTGTTAAAGGGTAATTTTGTTTTTTCCCCCAACCCATTTCCCAATGCATTTGTGTCTAAGTGACTGATTGGTCAAGTATTGAGCGAGATCGCAGTGACTGGCCGTCGCCAACCGAGCTGCAATGTAAGCTAATGGGGCAATTGTGCACCATTGATTTTGTCCACTAAAAGTGATTGTTTTTGCCACTGACATGCTCAGATTGTAACTAAAAGTGTCTGACAACATTATGGATCTCACAAGGTGACTTCTTGTCCAAACACAGCATTGTGGAGTGTAGAACGCGATTATAGCCTGTCAGTGGCAAAAACATCTACTTTTACTGTACAAAAATCGAGGGTGCACAATTGCCCCATTAGGTTACATTGCAGCTCGGTTGGCGCCGGCCGGTCACTGCGATCCCGCTCAATACTGGACCAATTTCAAAGATCTTTGGTCACATCACTATATTAGACACAAATGCATTGGGAAATGGGGGTTCCAGGTTGAAAAAAAAACCCGAAATTACCCTTTAAATGACTGAATGGATAGGTTGATTGCCAATGACTCCCAAAACAACATATGTGAGCGTTCTACTTATTGCCGATAGTAATCGTGAAACTGAACTAGTTACGTTTAGGGAACAGGCTTTGATTTGGCCACTCTACTGGTTGTGGACTAAACATTCTGTTCCTAAAGATTTTATTAAAAACATTGTGGTCCGACTTCTAGTTTTGTCCATCATTTTATCAGTTGAAATATCATTGTACTCATCAAGATAACGGCTGAGATACGCAAATGCATTGTTGAAAACAGGTCAGATCAGACGAGTTAGAAACAAACTCTCAGTGTAGTAAAAACAAAGGCAACACTACAATTATTGCTCAAATTGTCTACATCTGTATTAACAAACATCCATCCCAGTTAACAGATGGACTTCCTGCTTTGACTGTGACCTACAATACTGTGCTGGCACTCACTCACGGGTGGTGAAGACAAACCAACGAACAATCAGTTTGACAGCCAAATGCACGAGGATCGAGATGGAAATTGTGAGTTTTTGGAACACATCTGAGCATATGGATAGACAACTGGAGGAGTGGATCATGCTTCTTGAGTGTTGTTTGGAGAACTTTCTTTGGGTGTTTGACAAGTTTTTCCCCCACAGGGAAAACTTGTCAAACATGAACATGAATCTAAGACAAACACAGCCTCTATTCTCGATTAAAGACAAAACTACGATGCTCCACAGGTACTTTTTAAGCCTACAGGGGAATGTGTTTTCATACTACTAAGAAACATTTTGGGACAAAACTATTCCACACCTCACATATAAAAACAGGAAACGTGCAAGAAGAGACCAACGCTGCCAGCCCACTGTCTCCCTGAGTGGGAATTAGACAGCTGTGACCGCGAGTGAAACAACAAAGGCAGAATCTTGTTAGCTTATCTACTTTGGTGTGAAATTTGTCTTTGAGAACATCAGAAGACGCTATGTACAACAGATAACAGCCAGAGCATATCAGCACATTAACTCTGTAAATTACCCTCTGATGGATTTTACACAGTTCAACAGGAAACCACGACGCATCCAACTCTCCGAGAAGATGGCAGAACAACATATGAGTTTCAAATCGATTTTTTGGTAATGACATTAATAAATACAAATAATAATAAAGAAATGCATAAAGGTAAAGTTTGTAAAATAGTTACAGCCTTGCCATATAAAGGGCATGGATGAGTGTGTTGCCACGCCCAGCCCCCGCTCCTAGGTCATGTTTTTATTACATTCATCATCTTACTTTGCTTACTTTCTATTAACTTTCTTAATCGTGTTTGTTTCTGTTGCAAGTCACTTTCCGTCCGGTCTTTAGCTGTGGTTGAAACCGTTCCCTCGTTCACTCACTCACTATTCCCTATATAGTGTTAAATAGTGAACTATATAGGGAATGACCACACGAATGTTAGAAATGTGGGAACATAGGGCTGTGAGAACATAGGCACACTCCCATTGTGTCAGTAGATGCGCCGATTATTTGTATGACGGAAGCTAGTGCGCCCATCATCACGTAAACAAACCCAAACAAAAATGCCTCTAAAACGTCCCTGAAACAAACCGAGCACTCAGGACAATAATTAAAGGTTGTATATTATATATGTTGCATGTTACATTTCCACTGTTTAGAAATGAAAGCCTGCTCTATTTTGCCTTTTCAGTTTTCACGGGTGATTCTGCTTCTTCTTCTACTCCGGGAAAACACGACCGCGTTGCGTTGTGGTTAGTCTCGCTTTACCAGACCTTCCTCCACAGCGCTGCGGAGGAAGGTCTGGCTAGTCCACACAGCATTCCGGGATGGGAGAACAACGTGCTCTTTTTTATTGCCATTTCTTTAAACCAATCACAATCGTCGCTAAGCACCAGGAAAAGCCGCGGTGCCAACAATCTTTTCAGTTTCATGGGAAACTGCTGTTGCTGATAAACTGGGCGTCGTAACAACAACAGGAACCATCTCTTCCTGTTTGCACTTGTGGTTCTTCAGATGGTAATTGACCTGAATACATCCACCCAGGTCCCCGGTGACCCGAACCTGCCACTGCAACACTGCCACGGATGTCATTTTCCATTAGTGTGAGACAGCGGGGCCGTTTATAGCAGCAGTAATCATTCAGCTGGCGGTTATAACCAGAGCAGGCCTGTCACACCTCTCCTGACTCTAAATGACACAGTGCCAAATACTGTACATACCTTATTTTTTTCAGAGATATTGGTACCAGCGTTGTTGCATTACTTGTAATGTGTCATGCATTCACTTGCATGTGACCAACACAATCTGCTCCAATCCCCAATCTTTTACGCTTCGCCAAGCCATCCCTAAAGGCAAGACGCATTATGTGAGAACTGCTGAGGCTGTAGGGAAAAAAGTCCCACATGAAAACAGAAAATATTACAAAAAGTATTCTTTAATTGATTGATTTAATTTATTTAGCACATGTTAAAATCACAACAACGATGATACAGTTAAGAGACATTAACCCTCTGAGGTCTAATGGCATTTTCAGTTTTTTTCACATCTTCTTAAATTCACCTTTTACGGGTATTTGCATATAACCTGATAGCGTTGTTGCGTTGATGTGTTTCATATAAAAATTTTCAGAACAAACTGAGCTTTCTGTATAGTGAGATGAGTTCTAGACAGGCCCGTATTAAGACAATGTGGTGCCCCTGGGCACTATACCTCAAAGTGCCCCCCCCTCCTTTACCCGTGCTGTCCTCCTGGCAAACATTTCAGACATAGTCAAGGGGATTTCTCAAATGTAATTTACTAACTTAACCAACTACATACATGTAGGCATATGAGCAGTGAGTACTATATTCAAATGTCTCAATTCAAAATGTCTATCAATTCAAAAAGCCAAAATCAATACTATATATATATATATATATATATATATATATATATATATATATATATATATATATTGCAGAATTATGGGTCGGTCAAATATGTATTTTTCCGACTTTATTTCACGGGCCCTGAAAGCAACTCCTCTAGTTGGTCAAAACCTTTCAAAAGCATTATGGGAAAGCTAAAACTGCTTTAGCATCACAGCTAACGACCATAAAAGGACCGAAAATGAATAAGATACAGACAAAAGACTATCAATATTAGATCTAAGAATATGGATTTATTGCACAAAGTCCTCTGAAAGAAATACAAGTTCTAGGAAAAGAAGGACAGACTGTGGACCGGTCTTTTACACTTCTCTGCATACTGAATAAACTCACAAAGCGCACCGACCGTGCACGGAGAAGGGTTTTGCGCAACCAAGTCTCACCAAGAGGAGGGGGGGATTTGTGTGAAAAATGTTTTTATTTGCTTGCCAATTACATTAAATCAAGAAAGCCAACCACCTATCATTTTTTATAACAGTTAATATTTTACATTCATCATTATGATAACATTCCTGGGGGGTTAAACTGGCCACTTTTGGTTATTATTAACCCCCCCCCCTACCATCCTCCAAATGATACATTTGCACGTACTTGTGGACCAACTCAACTTTGACAGATTGGGGAGGGGCGTGATAGTGGTCATGTAATATTGATTTATTATTATTATTATTATTGTTGTGAAATTAGTGTTCATAAACGAGTAATGTATGGTCTTTCAACAATTTCAAGTGAATAATATAACAATTTACGGAAAATATTGTTAAAGCTTGTGTCATGTGGTGCCCCCCCCACCAATTGTGAATGGTTGGTGCCCCTGGGCACTGGCCCAAGTGCCCTTATGGATAATCCTGGCATGGTTCTAGAGCATTGTCTAAAGAGATAATTTGGCCCTAAAGCTGAAAAGTTGAAGTTTGCTTTTGGAAATTCTTTAAATCTTCTGTGAAAACATATCTACACTCATGTGGGCCAATTGTTTTGGTGCTTGTTCTGGTTGCATTTGGTGAAATGAGTTTACCAAAGTCTTAGGTTCAGAAAACATGCGACACGTATTACACACAATCCACAAATTACACACCGAGAGGCAGACGATGAGTATCACAAGCTTTCTTGCCTGTCTCCTCATTCGCCGTGTGAGTGACGTATCATCTCGCAATAAAAAAAATCACCCGGAAGCAGAGACTCTGCCGATTCTTGCAATATCCACACATAACACATTTCTGCGCTGTATTGTCGATGAAATATTAATAGAGACATTGAAAATACTTTGTTTTGGACGTCAGTCGTCCACAGAGGGTTAGGTAAAAAAGACATGCAAAAGAAACCCAGAAACCCCTCAAGGGGCTTGGTATCTTGGGTTCCCTTCAATTATTCAGCAATACATTAGATGAAGAGAAAAAGAGACAGAAGAAAGGAAGACTTAAATGAGAAGAGAAAATAAAGAGTGAAGAAAACAACAAGAAACAAGTTAGGCTATTCTTGCAGAATGCCAAGGTGTTTTTCAATTCAGAAACACACAGTTGTCTGGATTGTTCCTGACCTCTCTTCTTCGTACTTGCAGTACACTTGTGTGTTCCCAATTCACAGCAACCCCACAGGCGGATCCCCACAGCACCCCCAATCAACAGTGATTACTCTGACTTTCACCGTCACCTGCTGCTGTTTGTGTATTTCAGACCTATTTGTTTTCTAATTAAATTAATGTTGCTTTGCCTTAAATCATGCACGTTCTCCTTCTTTTGTCCTTCACACAAGCTGTTACAGCACAACACAGCACCAAACAAGAGAAGAAAACTTGTTTTGTATTGGCAACATATTCAAATTAGCCGATATACTGTTTCCACAAAAAAGAAAAGCTGGAGCACTAAGACAAAAACACAACAGACAATCTGGCAGGAATGAATGGAAGTGTGCCGGTATATATAGGGTACATCCCAGGTCATTTAAATTGCATTCCCGGCTTCTCCACTTGCTTCGCTTCCTTGTGTCTTATTCCGACCCATTGAGGAAGCATGGTAGAGACGCGAGGGAATCATTCGAAGAGAGAGGAAACGAGGAAATGTGCTTTTAAAAGGGATGAGACGTCCTTTCCTCTGAAGCGTCACGTGAATTCGTCAGCTGTATGGACGGGGTTAGCAACAGCTTTTAGCTTCACGGCTTCCGTGAAGGCTGCTCTCTTGAATCCTCACTCATAGCTCCTCAGAGATCCCTCCTCCTTCCTAGCTCCTCGGGGTAGGAATAAGAGCTTTGAGACGGCCTTCATTAAGGAGGGCCAGAGCGACTTCCCGTTTGAGCGAGGAGATATCAAATAAGAGACTTGGGATTTAACCTATGAGCTGGATGGCATAGTGACAGTATTTAAAAGGCTAGTTTAACAAAAAAACATGCAGGATTTGATTGATAGCAGCATGACGTTGGAAAACACCAAATGTGTTTTTTTGGAAAATTGCTATTGTAAAGGATTTTTAAGCACATTTTTTATAACAAAAAGTCTTTCCAACCATACGATATTGGCCCTTTCTTCCCACACTTTAATACGACCCACAGGAGCGTTTTCCATCCTCATATCTAAGCCAGAGAACGTAACGGTCTTGGTTTTAAACATGTCGTCAACGTTGTGAAATGGTCACAGTTTTGGTTAGGTGTAGGCACCAAAACTTCTTAGTTAAGCTTAGAAAAAGATGTGCATAGTTTCTGTCTCCCCCATGATGAATTCAAAGTAATGACAACAAAACTGTTGGCGCGCCACATGATACAAGCCTTCAGTGATCGCACACACCCCCCCCCCCCCCCACCCCTCCTTCACACAGTTGCTAGTAACCAAGGAGGACACAGAGGATTAAAAAAACATGGACTCTTCAGGTCATTATCTTCAAGTTTTTGCGCGGGAAAGTCACCGGATGACACAATCTTCTGAACATAGTCATACTGAGCTGATAGTCTTAATTAGCTTTGTAGCAACTCATTTGGCAATGTCTTGAATGTAATGAACGTTCATTAATATCAAAAAGTTTAGCAATAAAGCTTTAAAATCAGACGTTACTTCACTTCCGATTACGTCGTACGTAACGCTGAACTGTCACGGTGCTGTTCTGTGGTCAGAGGCCTTCTGACTTTTTGTTAATTTTACTTTATTCATTTATTCAAAGCTTTCTGAATTTGCTACAGCTATAATTCCTGCTAAAGACAGTATTCTTCATAGTAATGGTGGCTGAGACTCATGGGTACAGCCAATTACCATATCTAACCGACAAAGTGAAAAACATAATCTCTTCAAAATAAAGTTGCAATAATTGGGGCATAACATACCTACAGTATTGTTAAATGATCCAGATTATATAGAGGGAAATTGATAAACCTTCAAATGAGAAATTACTGTTGGAAAACAAGCGAGAATGGAACAATTACGTGTTGGACCATTGCCCATGTCTCCTGTTTAGAGCTGAATTCATTACTTTGTCTCCAGGGACACTTCAGGTTATTTAATATTTCAGGTCTCAAGCTTGATGGGGAGCGAGGCAATCAGAGCGCTACAGATCTGTTAACACCAGAGCCTTTCAAGAGCTTCTCACTGAGCTCTCAAGAAGCAAAGGAGTCGTTAATGTCTCCTCTGCTATTAAGTCAAAAGCTCTTTGACGCCGACAGCCACCAGAGAGCTATATCTGTGGAGAAGTAGTTCTCCCAGCTGTGAATGCAAATTATAACCATTATATTAAACTACGGGACTTCTCTAAATAACAGCAATTGAAGTGTCAGTACCCAGACCTGCGGTATTTTTCATTTGTCAAATCTGTCACAGCTCCATCTTTCAGGACGACTACATGAAGAGACGAGCTCCAGTCGAGCAACGGATAGATAATTAAAGAGTGAAGTGTGAGACATATAGAGAAGGAACGTGGTTGTGCATTACGAGAAATGTGACGGACAGAACGTTTCTGGCAAAGACCAAGGATAGAAGTTGTCAGCATTTAATGTGTATTTGTTCTTATTTTGAGTACGTAAGTAAGTTCAGAGACAGATGGGCTGATGGTGCGTTAAAAGGTCTTTGACATAAATAACAAAAGGCAGAAGCAGTAAAACAATACAACTACAAGAATGTAATCCACATTGGTGATTATTTATCAAAACTCTATCATTATTTTGTGATAGCACCAATAGTCAACCCTACAATATCGCAATATCGACAACGATGTATTTGGTCAAAAGTATCGTGATATTTGATTTTCTCCATATCGCCTAGCTCTAGCTGGAACATCTGGCGATTATCCTGGAAATGAACTGTTGTCGATCCAACTGTTCCAATACTTTTTTATTTTTTAAATAAAATCATTTGTTGTATTTTCACAATTGTCAATATTCATGAACATACAGTAAGTATGTTTGTGATTTCTGTGTGCTTCAGGTTAATCCCGTAAACCTAGTCAAGAACTTTCTCATTCCTCCCTTAGCAATGGAAGACACACACTCGACATTCACTTCAAACCCTCCTCAGCGAGCCCACAGTGGGACATGTATTGATCCTGACACACAAACACACATGCACACCTGAGTGTTGGTAAGAGGTATTAGTGTAGCTAGAGGGAATGTGCAACATGGAGGGAGGGAGAGAGAGAGAGAGAGAGAGAGAGAGAGAGAGAGAGAGAGAGAGAAAGGCAGACATGCTAAAAAAGCTAAAGAGCAGCTGGAGAATTGAGCAGAAAGAAGACAGGTTTGGAAGAAGTTTTCTGTGACAGACACTTGAGGGAATAACCCATATGCTTAATATTTCACAAGCTGAAGTTGCCTCAACTTTATTCAAAGAAACTTTCAAGTGTAGTTCATGGTACAATCTGTTGTTGTATTACTGTATTGTGATGACTCTAAGAGTAGTGTTGATGCCATTAAAAAAACCGAATCACTTTCTAGACGGGATTGGTTTTACGTTAAAATGTTTAGTCCTTAACACACCACCTCTTTCTTCGTTTGTTCTTTTGGATTTGAGCTTCATTTCTATTTTATAAAAATGCATCAGATCTGTGTGTGCGAGGTTTCTGTGCATAATAAGCTTGTTGGATGACAGATTCTTACTTGCTGTTCAAATCTCAATTGCAACACATCTTCATACCTAAACGGCATTAAAGGTCGATTTCCAAAAGACTCCCAAAACGACACATATGACCGTTCTATTTACTGCCCCCACTCCCCCACCTCTGGTGCTTCTTTCTCATCTATCTGCAGTACTTTCACATCATCGAAGTGAATGGAGCGATTGTTAGAAAATGTAAATAGAACATTGTGAACTGAACCCTTCTTTGTGTCACTTTGTTCTCCGAGATCTCGTCACTGCTTCCAGAATCAACTCCCAGAGATCAAGCCAGTAGACGATACAGTCCGTAAAACTCGAACGTAAAACTTTGTTCATTTTTTTTTTAAATGACACTTGACTTGTTGGTTTCACACGGAACATGAACCACGGTCTCCTGAGTCAAAGTCCTGTGTTTGTTTGACCCATCCACCCCAACAACACAAATTGTGAGCTTGGACCCAAAATGCAGAGGGTTGAGACGAGGAGGCAGCATGAAGGCTTTGAAGGGTTATTTAAATTAAAACGGCTACAACAAAAGGTGTGCTAAAGCAAGCAGGTCAAAAACTGGAGCTTGGAATATCCCCAAAAAAAAAAAATCCAAAACACCAACACAAGAAGACTAAAAATAACCAAAAGACTAGGAATCAAACTGCAAAGGGAGAGACGCAGGGATTCATGCAGGACAAAGAAAGCACAGAGACAGAGACTAAGTAAACAAGGAAATGAGGGTAATAATGAGGCACAGGTGACACGAGGGCTGATGAACAGGTGGAACACATCAGACAATCACAAAAGGCGGGAAAACACACAAGGCAGGAAGTAAAACAAGACACGACACAGGAGAAACAGAGACTACAAAATAAAACTAAAGCATGAAAACATACACAAATATAATTTTCTGAGAAAAACCAAACAGTGAACAATACTGCAAAACAGGGAATGAATTGAGAAAATAAAACAGGAAAAACCACAACTGAAAACCACAACCATGTCACAAATACTGTGACTTCTTCTTTGCTTCCTTTCAGGCTCACTTCTTACATGCAACAAAGCTGTCTTCAGACAGCAACACTGAATAATTCCCTTTTTTTTCCACCTCTCTTTGGCCTTGACAGGAAATGACTGAGACCCTGCAGCTCAGCAGTGCTGAGCCTGTTGCCCTGTAGTACATAATGTCACCCTTCCTGTTGGTCATTCAGCAGGCAACTGTTTGTCATGCCCCTTGTTTTTACAGGAAGCTTTTAACCCAGAGACACGCGCTATAGGTGTATTATGACTTCTGGGTCAAGGACAATCTGAAGGAAGAATCTCATGGTTATCATTTATTCATTACGACTTTAGAGTAGAGCTGGGTGATGTGGAGAAAATCAAATATCACAATATTTTTGACCAAATACATCAATGTCGATATTCCGGTGATATTGTAGGGGTTGACTATTGGTGCTTTCACAAAATATTAACACTGAGAGTTTTGATAAATAATCATCTATAATGTGGATACAATGACTAAGTGGGTAAAGGCAAATAATAAAACAGCTAGTAGATGGATGGATGGATGGATGGATAGAGCGATAGATCGATAGATCGATAAATAGATTTTTTATTGATCCCAAAATGGGAAATTACAGCAGCAAAATATCAGACACAAGCACACACACACATAATATACATGAACTAATAAATAGGATGGGAATACAAGAACAAATATTTAAAATATGAAGATAAAAAATACAAAGTGGAGAGTGTACAAATGTATACAAGTTGGGAATAAAAATGTACAGCAGGTAAGTCTGGTAAATTCAGAAAATGACAATTTGACTGTAATGTAGCCTTTATAAACAGGAAAAGACTATGCTTTTGTCATATTGCAAAATTACGATATCCAAAAATGTAAGACGATATCTAGCCTCATATATCGATCTCGATATTTTGCCCAGCCCTACGTTAGAGTCGTCTGAACTAAACCTCACAATACTTAATGTTATGTTTTGTTTTTGTAGCATCTTACAATGTAAAATAAATCTCCATCTTCTTATTTTTAATTATTTTCTGTTAATTTCAAAGACTTCTCTCTTTGCAGTGCAGGCTCCATATAATGTGCTCCCCTTCTGATTTAATACATTCTGTGGTGCATATTTGTTTCTTTGTATCCATGGTTTGAAGGAAGAAGGATCGATGAGTGTGTGTGTGTGTGTGTGTGTGTGTGTGTGTGTGTGTGTGTGTGTGTGTGTGTGTGTGTATCATGTATATATAACTGTCTGTCTTTCAGCAATATGCAAATTATATATATAAAAAATATGTGCAAAAGTTTGGCACTGGTTTTCAAGTCACACTTTAATGTTGATGAATATGACGGATATCAGCTGTACGAACCAGACTGTAGCGCTACCAGAGACACACAGACACACACACACACACACACACACACACACACACACACACACACTTGAGAAAATAGTTTTCAGGTCATCATGATGCAGTTTGATTTATAGAACATGACAAAAGCAACGCGGAAATTCACAGGGAATTGCCATGGATAAACAAATTGTGCTTTAATGGCTCAAATACTACGAAGAAACTACAAGAGGCCTAAGAAGCTTCTGGCATAGCTGCCACATTTCCAGTAGAAGCCGTTACACCTTCATGTTAATGTGTGAAGTAAGTCAAAGGCCGTGCTGTGAGGAACACGTTGACATCGGATCCCGAGGAAGCTGCACTGAAGCTGGATGTGTGCAGACAGCTCTCCCCAGCTACAGATTTGAGAAGAATACCGTGAGGGAAGCAGATCCACATTGTAGAAGCCTCTGTAATGTGGATATGTGGGGGGAAAATACTTCCTCTACAACCTCTACAACACCTTCCACTCTTACGGAAAATGGATTTTGCTGCGCCTCCACCTCTCTACAGCCTCTGGAGGATTTTTTCCTCACACCACTATGGAAGCAGGTGCTCATCACTGGCCTGGACTATTGCAAATCGCTGCTCGCCGGAGCGCCTGTGTCTGTCACCAGAGCCTGGAAGGCACTAGGATTAGGCAATGGTTAGGGTTAAGGTTAGGATAAGGTGCCTTGAAGTCGACGGTCGCAGCGCTGCCTTGAAGTCGACGTTGGGGGCTTAAAACACCATTGAGCGTGAGTATAACAACCGACTGGCCTGTTCAGGCATCATGGTATCATATATGGGAACGCTTGTTGAATGAGTTGAATGTGCCGTTGGCCAATCAACAATTGAGTTGGTGCTTCGACATTTATTTTACGCTCTTATGCTTTCAACGCCTTGGACTTTTTTTTCCCGAACATTTTCTTTTTTACGTTTTTGACTCTTTTTTCCCCCACATTTGACGCTTTTTTAAAAACTTTTTTGAAAAGTTGGAATTTTGTTCTGTTTTTTTAATGTTTTTTTTTTTTTTATGCTTTTTTACTTTTTTGTTCTCTAGCACTCTCTTTCGAAGTTAAATATTTTTCATTTATTTATTTATTTTTACGTTTTTGAAGTTTCTTTTCCCGACGCCATTGACAGGTGTTCGAAAAGCTTTTTCAAAAGTTTTTTTTAATACGTTTTTTCAATCCTTTCTACGTTTCTACGGGGCCAGTAAATAGTCACTTTGGGCATGTAGAACTTTTTCCCCCACTTTTTTTCAACCGGACAAAAAAACTTAACGTTGAACCCTGGATTCAGCTACAGTATTGCAATCTGATGTTATACAGAGAGTGTATTGAGACACATTGTATCCCACACAGTCTGATGCCACTGGGGAGTTCGCAGAGAACACACTTCCTGTCGATGTGTCCTACCCTGGAGCAACTGATGTCCTCCACGCAACCACAAGACATCCCCACCTGCAGAGAGAGAGAAAGAGGTGCACCGTAACATGGACACATGTGCTAAGGACATTGTATTATTTGTGTTGCGTGCCTACAGTTTGAATGTACAAGCTGCTGACAAGGTGTGAAAGGCAGGAAAGTGGAAAATAGTGGGACACAGTGGGAGAGAGAAAATATCTGCTAGAAGAAATACAGACACGGAAGCACAGATGTGAGCTGGAAGATCAGAGATGGAACGCTGAGAAAGTGGGATGAGAGGGAGAGGAGGAGTAGAACATGTAACCAACACGGAGGCAGGGTTAACAGACAAAATCAGAGACAGGCAGAGGAGTCTGGGGAAAGAGGAAGGATAGAAGATGAAGACTAGTTTAGACAGATATTGTGCGTAGGATTGGGCATCGAGAACCGATTCCTACTTGGAATCGTTTAAAAAATTACAATTCCAGTAGAATCATTTCTTTATTGGAATCGTTTGGAGGATTTGGTTTCAAATCCGATCATTGGTCCCAAATTTAACAGCCAGGCGCTAATTGTGTTGCAGCCTTGGAGCTCAGTAAGCAGCGCTCTAGTGTGGCTTCGTTTTTACGTTGAAAAAGCTGTAAAACTGCAACCCACCATTGAATCAAAATAAAACTTTCCTCTTATTTGTGAAAATAGGCATGTGACCCGGTTCAACTCCAAGAACCGGAATCCAAAGAAGAACCGGAATTGCCAAACGATGCCCAATCCCGTTCTAATTTACCTCGGAACTTGGAATGACATCACACCTGAGTTGAATGTGCTCCATTTACAAGTCAGATTTTTCAATGAAGTTAATGAATTAACTTGACCAGCCTTTATATTCCAAGCCAACCCACTCAGTTCTGTTTGTGTCTGCATTCTCGACCAACCCTCCCTTCCCCTTTGGTACCTCGACTTCTCACCTACCTCTTCCCTCTCGTCCCTCCTACCCTCATCCCTTCACTCCCTCATCCCTCTCGTCCCTGTTACCCTCATCCCTTTAACCCCTCGTCCCTCTCGTCCCTGTTACCCTCAACCATTCATCCCCTCGTCCCTCTCGTCCCTGTTACCCTCAACCATTCACCCCCTCGTCCCTGTTACCCTCAACCATTCATCCCCTCGTCCCTCTCGTCCCTGTTACCCTCATCCCTTCACCCCCTCGTCCCCACTACCCTCATCCCTTCACCCCCTCGTCCCTACTACCCTCATCCCTTCACCCCCTCGTCCCTCCTACCCTCATCCCTTCATCCCCAAGAAAGTTTAGGAAAAATATCGTGGTTTGTATTAAAACACTCCCAAGGAACACGTTCAATTCAACAAATTCAATTGTTCATTTCTGCCTTTTACATGTTTTTGTTTATAAAGCAGATTTAGCAGTGATGTTTCTGCCTTTCCACAACCACAGAGGACCATGTGTGAACAGATCCTTGCTTTGACTCCTCCCAAAGTTTTACAGCAATCAGAGAAGGAATGAATAATGGACACACAATGAAAGACAAAGAGGCTTTTAACAAAAGAGGATTAGAACAAAATGGGTGTGTGTGTGTGTGTGTGTGTGTGTGTGTGTGTGTGTGTGTGTGTATGTGTATGTGAGAGCTGAAAAGCCAGACTAAGACATGAAACATACGGGGAGAGTGAAAACGGAATGGAGAGGGAGAGGTACTCGCTCCGACTAGATTTGGCTGAGCGGGGTCCCTTGATATGCAAATGCGCAACTGCGCTATGAATGTTTGATAGCTGCCGAGGCGCGACGTGCAGGGAGGGCTAACAAAGCATGAAATATACATTACAACTTGAGGCATTGTGTTGGCCAAGAAAGGTGTGAGGCACACACGCACATTCATACGCAGTGTTCTGAACTCTCTCACTCTGTCACACACTCGCAGACACACACACATAATGAAGGACAGCAGTTCAGCCTTGTATCAGAAAGCCGGAGAAGTTGAGGATGCACTTATTTCATTCAGATGTCTAAGAGAGAGAGCTTAAATGTTCATGGGAGGCTATATTGCGTTTATGATGTGTGTGTGTTTGTGTATTTGTGTGTGTGTGTGTGTGTGTGTGTGTAAATTTGTCTCATGCTGTAAAAACTAGGTCACACTAGATGACTTTTGCTGACAGAGTAAATTGTATAAATTGTGCATGCATGCGTGTGTCTGAGCTGCGGAGGGACATTGGGGGGGGGGGGCGTGATATGTTTGTTATGAGACCCGATCTGGGTGGACAACTGCTTGGCTAAAAGTTGGAAGACAATGGAAAAACATTAAGACCAGGCTGTTCTCATGAGACATTCGCACACATAGTTATGAAAAGTAAAGCACTGTAATTTGTACGTATTCCACGTATCTTTTGCTGTTTGCACCACATCGACTGCTGCTGTATGAGAACGCTTTTCCTAAACTTAACTAGTCGTTGCCACATGACGCTCACTTTTTGTCAGCTAAACGTAACTGTAATGTCCCCTAAAAATGGCTGGCAGCTCACGGTGCTCGTTACCTTTTGTCACCTTTTGTTGGCTAAACTCAACTACCAACTGCCGCTGATATGATCGACATCTGACAGAGCTCTGTAGCCGGGGTCACGTGACCAGCCGGCTGTCACCTTATTTCTTAGATTATCATACAAATTGGTGTGCATACATTTTTCCCTACAGATATCATACAAACTCGAGAACGCGTTGACAGAAGACGTTAAGATTTTAAACACAGATGTGTCTTCTTTGATCCCTCAACTAGCACTAATGATCATGATTTTTAGATCTCTTTGGAGTCAATCTTTTTGGGAAAACTTTGCCAAAGATGCATCCACTTTAATGACACCTTGGCAGTCTGCATCAAGCAAGTGTAGACTGCTAGGTGGCTACATGGCCTGCATGACACAACTTAATTAAGGTTCCAAAAAGTCATAAATAGTCTGAAATAAAGAGAGGCAATTTTGCATTGTGACTCTGATAATCCTTGTCAATTTAAAACCAGAAAGTCTCCTAAAATACTATAATATTGTCTTGCTTTTATAAGTGCTATACTCATTTAGCCACTATTTACTGCTAAGTGGAATTTCCACAATTGTGCTTTTACCTGGGTAGCAGCACAATCAGCAGCAGCATATCTACTTTTTCAAGGATAAAAAAACACTTTTCTCTGCTGCATTTTCTCATCTCTCTGCCTCTGCACATCAAAACAATCCCTGCTCCCCACAGCAACACTGTTTCCTCCATCTCCTTCTCTGCGTACCGCATGTCAAACTTCATCCTTCATCCTCTCTTCCACGATGCCAAACCCTCCATCTTCCTGTTGGCATGCCAAACATTTCACACCCTTCATCCTCTCCAACACACTGTTTGAGCTCTCTAACGTCATGGACCGGCTGTTTGGAATGTGAAGTTTGAGCGGTGTGTCACAGGGATTATACTCTGAAAGCCCTTCAGTCATTTCGTCTCGAGAACATAACCTCAGCGGTGCCATGACAGCGTGGGTTGCTGCCCTGTCAAATAATGGTCACTTGCATTACAGTATCACTTCCAGAGCTGGAAAGAGTTCATATTCTACTCAAGTAAAAGTACTATTACTTTGACGAACTGGTACTAAAGCCCAGTTCAGACCAAAGATTTGCAACGAGACAAGTTCAAACTTGCAACTACTTGCAACACGTCGGTCTGCAATGTTCTGAAAACTGCCAGTTCAGACCAATGTGACGAGACGGTGCATCATCTCCATAGCAATGACTCT
Organism: Sander vitreus; assembly: GCF_031162955.1. NCBI lineage: Eukaryota > Metazoa > Chordata > Actinopteri > Perciformes > Percidae > Sander > Sander vitreus. The sequence continues at coordinate 1,704,546 of NC_135867.1, forward strand.
TTGTACTTCCGTCCTAACTTCCGACTTCCAGGCTTTTTGTAGATAAATGATTTGTTGCGTCTAAATATGAATGTGGATAACGTTAGTGGTAGTGAGATGCTTGCTAAAGTTACATTTCTAGTGATGAATCGGTGAAAACACATTTTATTTCTCTGATCCAGGGCTTTGTCCTAGGCGCTCCCTCTCTTCAGTCAATGTCTAGCTCGCTCCACCGTACGTGCTTTCACGTTGAGCCGCCGTTAAAAGTTTGTAACAGAAACTAAATGGATTATGGATGATTTTATTGTAGCTGACCCTACCAGCCGACTTCTCTATTGGCTCTATTCACTTACGTTCTAAAACCAGCCTCTGGAGACTCCACCAGCTGACTTCTCCATTAGCTGTTGAAACAGGAGACGTCTCTTACGTTCTAAAACCAGCCTCTGGAGACTCCACCAGCTGACTTCTCCATTAGCTGTTGAAACAGGAGACGTCTCTTACGTTCTAAAACCAGCCTCTGGAGACTCGACCAGCTGACTTCTCTATTGGCTGTTGAAACAAGAGACGTCTCTTACGTTCTGAAACCAGCCTCTGGAGAATCGACCAGCTGACTTCTCCATTAGCTGTAGAAACAGGAGACGTCACTTAAGTTCTGAAACCAGCCTCTGGAGAATCGACCAGCTGACTTCTCCATTAGCTGTTGAAACAGGAGACGTCTCTTACGTTCTAAAACCAGCCTCTGGAGACTCCACCAGCTGACTTCTCTATTGGCTGTTGAAACAGGAGACGTCTCTTACGTTCTAAAACAAGCCTCTGGAGACTCCACCAGCTGACTTCTCCATTAGCTGTTGAAACAGGAGACGTCTCTTACGTTCTAAAACCAGCCTCTGGAGACTCCACCAGCTTAGTCGCAGCAACACCATGAGCTGGTTTGAGTTGAGCTGAGAGGGGCCGGTTCAGACCACTGAAACTTTTCTCTGCAACATTCTAAAACGGTTTCATCTCGTCGCAAATCTTTGGTCTGAACTGGGCTTTAAGTACAAGTAAGATTACCAGTATAAAAATCTACTCAAGTAAAAAGTAGCTAATTTAAAATGTACTCAAATGAAAAGTTACTTAGTTAGTTAGGGGAGATATAACTTTTTTATTATATTTTTTTTTTTTATTATGTCTTATTTATATTAGACTTATTAAATCCAATCGCACTCTTTTGGGATTTGATAATGGCACAAAGCTGCTTTTGATTTGAGTTGGTTAACAGATACAAAACAACGTTAGATACTTAGTTTCCTTATTACCTTTTTTGCTTTCTCAGTAATGGATGTGATTTAAAATGTAGCAAAGCACAATAGTTTGAACAAAACATATGTAACAAAGTAAAATTACTGACTTAAATACTACTTTAAAAATAAAAGTATGCAAAAAAAACACATTAAATTACTGTAACGTGAGTAATTGTAATTTGTTACTTTCCACTCCGTCAATTCTGTTTTGGTTTGGTTCATTTGGTTTGGTTTAGGGAAGCTGGTCGCCACTACAACTCTGTAGGACCTCGCAAAGAGGGTTTAGGACAGTGTTCCTCAAATGGGAGGGGTACGCATACCCCTAGGGGTACTTTGGAGTACTGCAGGGAGTATGTGAGATTTTTGCAAAATGTTTCAGTTACAAGGTTGTTCTTTAGTAAATCTATCACTGCCAGGACTGTATTGTACCTCTTTATATATACTTTATACCAACAATGTTTCGCACTGGTCAGGGGGTACTTGGCTTAAAAAAAATTACTGAAAAAAGTTTGACAACCACTGCTTTCCAAGATGGGTTTAGTCTGCAAAGTTTATTTTAGGTCAATCTTTTCCAGCAACTTTTTTAAAGGAAAATAGGAATAAAAGGAATTGGTAAACGTACGATATGTCTAAAAAAAAAGAAAAAGAAAGAACTGCAGTCATGACATGTTATATTCACAACGTCATGGAAGAAGTACTACACTACCCACAATCCTAAGCGTAACAGTGACGTCTCTGATTGGTCGAACTCGCTCTTACCACGGAAATGTCAACCGCAGGTGTGTACCCGCGAACTGCTAGCGAGCTTCAACCATTGAAGTCTATGATTGTTTCTGTACACTTTTTTTTTTGCTGTTTCCAAAACGGTATTTTGAGCCAAATCAAATGTTTTATGGTCACGATTCATCTCGTAGCTGATTGGCTTGGTTCCAGGCATTAACATTTTTACATAAGTATTTAATAGTATTTAATGAAACGTCAACAGAGATATTGAACTGGGAAAATCACTTCCGGAAACATTGTTCAATGTTCTTTTGCGGGGTGCAAATTATCCACCAAAACACATACCTTTCCAGGACAACTTTGCAGATGTTTAAGAGAGAGCGAAAGAGCGAGAGAAACTTCTTGTTTTTCCCCTGTACTCGAGTCTGAAGGTGCTCTGTGCGGCCAAGAACCAATTAACCCATCTGCAGCGCTGTGTGACAAGCTCTGCGGTGCCAAACTACAGTACATAATGGTCCTCAGCTGCAGGGTGCAGCGGGAGCTCCTCTCTGCAGTGCGGTTTAATGGAACACAGAGGAGAGACTGCTCTGCTGCTGAGCGATGACAATGTGACAACAGGTGATGATGTTAGAGAAATTGTGCGAGTCCTTCTTGCCTTTGAATGCTTGCTGGATTAATGTTGGCTGATCCTTGGCTCACCAACGGAAAGACTAGAGCTAGCACAAACGGGGAAACTTTCTCAGGCATGTAATGCGTGAAAATTACAATGGAATGGGTTGAAATGATTGGAAGACAGCACTGGAAAAGACTACACATTCTCACTCCCAGCACGTCGAAAAAAGCGACACTTGGTCAGGTGCCTTCGGTGTTTGTTACTGCCGCAAAAAATCTCCTTCAGCATCTAGCCCTTTGGTGTAATTTTTAGACGTGCATGGTCGGGACTCTTGGCGTACACTTTTTGACGCTCTGGGTCGGGATGTACCTTTAACTGACATGCGGGACATGAACGGGACAGTAAAGTTTAGGGAAAATCATGGGTGGGGTTACAACATGTACGTTTCAGTGACAAGAATGGGACATGAACCCCGGTCTCCTGGGTGAAAGTCCTGTGTTGTTTGACCCATCCACCACCCCAGTCTTTCATCCTACTCTCTACAGTTGTCGCCTCTAACACTACGTCATCTTACAGCGTCGCGTTCGTGCTGCTGCTCTGCCCGGTGCGTCCCATACAGACGCTGTGATGGTGATTTTTACATCATATCTGACACTGAGAGACACTGCCCATGCGTCAGTATTTCACGGGGAATGAGAACGGGTTGGAAAAGATACAATGGGCATTTCTTCGATTAGGTAGGATTCATCATTTTCTGCTTTTTTTCAATACCAGTTTTTTTCAATACCAGTTTTGTTTTGGGTGTCTATTAGAATTAATACTGTGAAAAACTGTGAGAATCTGATGAAAAAAAACAAAATATATATGTATTTATATCGGTGCCAGAATCTAGGTTTAAATCAGATTTGAAATAAAATTTGCAATGCAAAAAAGTCTGTTGCTTGCTCTTCTTTGATCTGCATCATAATCAGCAGCACTTTCCTGCTCCATTTTGTCTTCACTTGCTTTTAGTGGAAGCTGTCCTCACCAGCAGAGGAAAACTGTATTTGTACTATACTGTCGGAAATCGACTGGGTTAGGTGGACTGGAATAGGAGAGGAGGGAGATGATGAAACTAAGAATCACATTTTGGAAAAAAATAAATAAATAAAATAAAGGCTGAACAATACGATGATTTATACAGGGGGAAGGAAAGGGATGCTAGGGGGACAGAAGATTGAGAAATGGGCCGAGTGCACAGAATAATGTGGTTATAATGACCATAGGGAGCATCGAGCTCCTTCCAAAGCTACTAGAGTGTTTTACCCTTTTTTAAAACCTGAGGAGTCAGACAAACATCACATCTGTCTTTCTACACAGCTGCACAACAATGGAAGATACTTAGAAACTTTAGTAAACCGTAATACAAAGAAGAATTTTTACAATTGGTCCTGGCTTTTCTGTTTTAAGAATTAACCAAAACCAATAACAGTAACTGTTATAGTTATCACGGTGTGTGCAGACTTGGACCCAAAAATGCAGAGAGTTAAGACGAGGAGGCAGCGTGAAGGTTTTCGAAGGTTTAATAAATTACAATGGCTACAAACAAAAAGTGTCGCTAAGCAAGCAGGTCAAAAACTGGCAAAAGGAGTATCCAAAAACACTAGGAACAAAACTACACAGGGGAGGGACACAGGGAAAGACTCGAGCAATAACAACGATCAGACACCAGACAAAGGAAGCAGAGAGACTAAAAACACAAGGTAACGAGGGTAGGAATGAGGGACAGGTGACATGAGGGCTGGTGAACAGGTGGAACACATCAGGGCGGGACAGACAATCACAAAAGCGGGAAAACACACAAGGCAGGAAGTCAAACAAAACATGACACAGGAGAAACATACACTACAAATTAAAACAGGAAACTGAAGCATGAAAACATACACAAGGATGGAACGAGGAAAACAAAACAGGGAACACAGAAAGAACACGGGTAAAACATAACCATGAACAAACAACAGTTTAATTGTTATTAAACAGTTGACATTTATTTTGGAAAAACCATAACTGAAAACCAAAACCCTGACAAAAAGTAATGTGACCCATGGGCCGTCTGTGTCCAAATAACCTGACTTGATCCAACAGCGATGCTTTATAGTTTGGTTCTGTCTGTCAGGTGTTCCTTAAAGTAGTCTTTGCGTGTGCTCTGATTGCAAATTAAAATGTGGCGCAGAACTCTTTACAGTCCACCATGTGTTTGGCTACTTTACTTTTGTCAAGGTGGAAATTGGGATTAAAAGAGCTGGAATGGATGCGATATATCGGATTTTCCGAAACGTTTCCAAAATGAGAAAATATGTAGAATTGTATAGTATGAGGGTTTTCTGATCTGCGTCCTCTTTGGTTAAGGTCCTTGTCAGGATTGAAGACTGGAGAGGAGGCTTTTAAAGTCTACAATTTGTGTCTTTACTAACAAAACGACACCAAAACATACTCAAACCAAAATACATAAAAAATATTCAACTGATGCAAAATAACAAGTCTCCCCTTTCTTCTCATGAAGCCCTTTTAACTCAGCCTCCCCTAATTGGACCCTACCACCTGCAAAGGTGATTATAGGGTGCGCTAACTTGAGCAAGCAACATTAACACTTAGTTTCTCAAAACATCATTACAATTGGATAGATCAGTTACTGCTGACATTACTATTTATACATATATGTGCACCCACAACAATAGGCACCCCAAATATTATAAAAATGTAATTTACTGCAGAACTATCGTACCTATTGTTCTTCACCTTAGGATTGCCTAGCCCCTCCCTACAGAAAGGACCTAATGAGGCAAACCTGCATGCACTCTCCCTGATTAAGCTGGTGAGCAGCTGATCTACCCCCCCACATCACAGGCAGAACCATAACAAAACACTATGAACCCATAAAACCTGGTGAACAGGTCTATGTCAACTAATAAAGTAACAAATAAACTAAAACAATAACCTACAACATTACACTGAAATTAAGGATTAAGGATTAAGCAGACACAACACAGTATTAATCTTGGGAACAGGGCCCAGTGAAAAGGGAGAAAGGAAGCCTTTTCACAGTCCTATTAGGGTAAGCATCAAAAACTACTTGGCTAAGGTTACATCTACACCACTACGTTTTCATTTTTTAGCTGCATTTTGAGACAAAAACGATCTCCGTCCACCCAAGAGTTTTAGCTCCAGTAGCAGAACAAATCTCCGTCTGACAACACATGTCACATGACCATTCTCATTAACTGGGCATGTGCGTGTGCCGGTGTAAACAGGAAGCAGATTGTCTGACGTTACTCTGCGGTTGAAAGTCATGGATGTAGAAGTTGAAAATACAGAAAATACTTTGGAGAAAGAACAATGGCGGAAAGTTGTTACTAGTGTATATCGATTGTTCCGGTGCCGCCGGATGTCCCTCATTTTCGGCCCGAATGTCCCTCACCGAAACTCCGGTCGATTCGGGAAACATCCTCCAAGCTAGAACTGACAATCAAATAATATTTTTTTTAAGTAAAGTTTTCATCGCACACTCGACAGACATTTCAATTCCATAGCTCGCCTTCTTGCATGTTTTTCTCCCATCCCAGAATGCTGTGTGGACTAGCCAGACCTTCCTCCGCAGCGCTGTGGAGGAAGGTCTGGCAATGTGAAAGCTTGTTCCTGAAAGGTGTGTAAGCCTACCTAACAGATAAGACTAACTATGGTTTATTACAACTTGGGTTTTATTAATTTAATAGCTTTCACTCAGTTATTAATACACTCCGCTCACCAAAGTCAGATTAATGTGACATATCTAAAAATAGGTCTGATGGGGGGGGCAAGAAACCCAAGCGGTCAGATGATCAGACAAATTGTAAACATGACGTTTTGCTTAGAAATGTGACACAGGTTTTGAATTATAAAGTCACTCACAATAAAATAGAGAATATACATTTTTATTCAACAGAATTAATGATTCCTCAGCACATGCGTACGTACGTGCCTTGTGTCTTCGTGGTTTAATAAAGCTATTAAGCCCTAATGTTTTCTAGTCTTCTTTCCAATTTCTAATTTAATTTCTAATTTGTTCAAATCTATTTGAGCCTTTTGCATTTTGCTGTTTTGATGCTGATAACCATATTTCAATAACAGCGAGGACACAATGTTCACCTCAGATGCACACACACGGCATCATTTCAAGGCCTCATTGTTGCAAACAGCGCTCTGGAACGTAATGTTTCTCTCTCTCTCTCTCTCTCTCTCTCTCTCTCTCTCTCTCCATTTTTCCCACTCCATTCGTCCTTTGACTCCATCCGCTCTCTGCCTGCAGTCCTGTCTCTCTCCTCCCTTTTCATCTCTGAATACACCGAGCAATAAAGTCCAGACAGAGTAATTACAGCTTTCCGACAAATAACACAGAACCATCCGACAGAGTGCAACTTCATGTGCTTTTAAGCTGCTTTATTTTCACCCAGCAGCAAATTAGACACTTTGTGCTAAATCGACCGGCCTCTCCCTGCAATGCTCCCCTGTCAGGGTTTAATTGTGTAAACAAAAACCCACACAGTCGCCCGCTCTCCTTCAACAATATCTGACGAACAAGTCCTTAATAAATGATTTATGTCTGTAGAAAAGCTAAACTCAAAACTGTGAAAAAAGTTTGACAAAAAAGGAAAGAAATAAAAATAATTCACAAAACATTCACCTTGACCTAGCATAAATCTGCTCCAATGGCTGTTTGGGGTGTGTGTGTATACTGCCAGGCTGTTCTCTTTAACCATTCGTACATATAGCTACAAAATAGCAATGCACTATGATTCATAAGTATTCCACGTATTTATTACTGTCAGCACCACATTGACTGCTGATGTATGAGAGTGCTGTGGACCAAGTAGGGAAGGGGTCGGGTGGATGTTTAAGTCATAAAACACAATGCTTTCAAGCCAGGGAGCGGAGTTCGCTTCCCGGTGAATACACAAGACTTTCACCCAGGAAATGGGTGTTCGTTTCCTCCTAACCCTAACCCTAGTCGTTTTGGTGCCTAAACTTAACTGTCATCGCTGCATGACGCTCACTTTTTCACAGCTAACCTTAAAGGGGAACTATGTAGTTTTTTAGCTTAAACAGTCATTCCAGAGTCATTGGAATGGTTATATGACTTTTTTTCGGGTTGGAATGGTGGTCGTCTTGCTCCCCCCTATAGCGCCTGTGAGCGGAAAAACCACCCTTGCAACTTTGGACCGGCAAGCCGCCGGCCACAGCGTCAGGAAGTATGGCGTGATATCAGGTCTTGCGATGTAACAAATTGCTTTACGGCACTGCACACATTCAGGAACCGGCTAGCTATAAGAACAAGGTAGCGATGGAGTTTTTCACACTATCGTCATGGCTGAGCTGGCAAAAAAGAAGCAGAAAGCTAGGAAAGCGTTGTCGGAGGAACAGAGAAAGAGGAAACGGCAGACTGACCGAGAGAGGAGTCAGACACGAGTAAACATAGGAGCTGCGTTTTCAGAATGGTGAGAACTGAGATAAACAGAAGTCTGCAAATCTGATGCTGACCTGGTGTTCTTGCTGTTGCACTTGTAAGTATCTTTGGGATAAACTCTGGTTAATCTTTGTATTTCTTGTTAGTGTGACCTCAGGATGTTTGCTGTTGTCTGTAAAGGTTTTTATTATGATCGCTGTCTGTTATGGGCTTACTAGCTAGCTTACTAGCTGTCTACCTCAGTGGACATGGCTCCATGCTTTCGCCGGTTTCTTTGAAAACAAATGCACATGACCAGAGCATAGAGGAGAAGATGGGAGGGGGGGAGAGTCGCCAACGAGTTTTGACAACAGTGTTGCCAAATATTTATTCCGAAGCTGTAGGGGGAGCTCTACAGAGAAACCTACGAGCAAAAAGCGAGAAAACACCGAAGAAATTGCCAAAACTGCATAGCGCCCCTTTAACTGCCACAGCAGCTGAAAGGACTGTCATCTGACGGTGCCCTGTACCCAGATCCCAGTCACCTTTTGTCAGCTAAACTCAACTACCAACTGCCGCTGATACGACTGACAGCTCATGGAGCACTGTAGGCGGCATCTCTCGAGCAGCCGGCGGTGTGCATACATTTCCAAACATGACATTATACAAACCTGTGAATAAGAATGTGTTGCGTAGGGAGGAGGTTGAGGTGGATGAATGGGTCATAAAACACAGGGCTTTCAAGTTGGGGAGCTTAGTTCATGTCTCAGGGAAAACACAAGACTTTCACCCAGGAAATGCGTTTGTGTCCCGGGAGTACTACTTAAGGTGACCGGTGTTTTAACCAAAGCTTTTTTTCTAAAGTGAACTAGTTATTTTGGTGCCTAGACTTAGCTGTTGTTGAGCACGACAGTCACCTTTTGTCACCTAAACTCAACTGCAATGGCCTCTGAAACAACCTTAACCTCACGGCGCTCTGTTCCTGCCTCACTGTCTTTTCTCGGCTAAACTCAACTGTCACGTGACCCGTCATCACGTAACCGGCCAACGGTCAATGTAATTTTGTAGGATATCTTACAAATTGTTGTGCATAGGTTTTGGTACAATATCATACGAACCTGATCGTGAAAATGGGTTGATACTGTAAATCTTGTGTAAATTGGATATTTAATTGACTGAATAGCATTATTAAAGCTAAAAATGGCCAGGACGTAATAGTCTATATCCATGACGTTCCACTTCCGGGATTGCACCGTTGCCGCCGGAAATTCCGCCAAATGTCTGTCACCTTCCTCTTTCTTTGTATTGGAATTTTAATTTTGGTGGATTTATGAGGACTATGGTTGACTGAGATCTCTGCAGGGTAAATCCAGACAGCTAGCTAGACTATCTGTCCAATCTGAGTGTTCACTTTCACGACTAAAACAACTTTTGAACGTACACATGTTCCACCAAAACAAGTTCCTTCCCAAGACTATTTCGCAGCCCATGACAATTGTGATTGGTTTAAAGAAATGCCAATAAACCAGAGCACGTTTTTTTCACATCCCGGAATGCTGTGTGGACTAGCCAGACCTTCCTCCGCAGCGCTGTAGAGGAAGGTCTTGCAAAGCGAGACTAGGATGGTAATAATCTCAGTAGTGGCTAGAGTATGGAAGATTTCCTTGAACCTTATTGCTCCTCCTGCCCTCCTCAGCTGATTATGTTCCTGTTCCATGACCTCTGTATTTTTAAAACGGCCTGTGGCCGAGGTAACGGCATCCCAACGGCTGCTAAATAAGCACACATCAACTGCAGCCAAACTGTTCAATTATTGTTTTTCTTTACTTTCCTCTGCTGAATTCTCACAATAAAAGTAAACACACAATGTGGATTGTTGATATTCCTGTCATGAGTTTTATTAATGTGCCAATTTCAGACAAGTAGCTGGATAGGCACAGACACACGGCTGGAGAATGGCAGCTTAATAATGTAATGTCCTACTCATTTATTGTTATTTAGAAAGGTGTACATTACAGCTTGGGTTTCAGGATAGTTTTATTAATTGCTTTTTTCCCCGTTTTGCTCGAAAGCTGCTGTCAGCGGGATGAAGCCACTTTGAAAAGTCTTATCACTAGCAGCAGCATCGCCATCTGCATGACAGAGATGGAGGTGAGGAGAGGTGGGGGAGATGGGGAACAAATGCAAGAGGTAGTGATGAAAAGATAGGAAACAATTTGTTGGAAAGGCAGGGAGAGAGAGAGAGAGAGAGAGAGAGAGAGAGAGAGAGAGAGAGAGAGAGAGAGAAATCCAGAAAGATGAAGCCAGGTTCAGGGGAGAAGGAAGATGTAATAACAAACCAGAGAAAAATCAGACCGAAAGATCAGAGAGATAGGAGAAAAACGGGAGCAGATCAGAGAGAAATACAGCAAATAACCTGTACATCAGTAGCCACTGTTGAATCCTCCCCCTTTTACGGCTGCAGTGGGATCGCATCGCATTCATTTTGCAAAAGCTTATATGCAATCATATGAAAGTGAACATAAAAACATGATACATGATACTTAAATCACATAACAAATACGGCACCTGGGTAGCTCACTTGGTAACACTTGGTAACCTCTCTCTCCCCTTTCAAGTCTAAGCAGTCCTGTCAAAAATAAAGGCCTAAATATTCCCAAAAAATAATCAATAAAATCACATACCAAATGTAAGCGTCGCTACCCGTGTTATTGTTCCTCATATGCTCGTTCTATGGAGATTCAAAATGAGAAGGACAATCTCAGTTAGTTTGTCACTATACATGCTCTTCAGTCAATCCTCCAAACCATACGACGATGCTGATAACCATATTTTAATAACAGCGAGGACACAATGTCCACCTTACGCGCACACACAGCATCATTTCAGGCCTTAGTAGTTCTAAATAGCGGTCTGGAACATAATGTTTCTCTCTCTCCATTTTCTTACATTTCTCTCATTTCTCATTTCTCTCTCACCATATGTGTAACTTTTTGATATTAAAGGGATACTTCACCGATTTAGCATTAAGCTTTGTCTCAGTAGAAACCCGGTAGTATTTTTGAATGACCGTGCTTCCCTCCCTCATGTCCCCTGAGAGGAGAGATCTCTGTATTGTGGGTCTGGAAAAAATCTTCCGATGACGTAAAACGACGATTTTTGCGTCATCGGAAGATTTTTTGCCCAGAGGCAATGGACTACAGCCCTACTTCCGCATTTTTGGATGAACCAAAACGAGTGTCAGCCATCTTGAATCCTCACGTAGATTAGTGGCTTCTCAGCATCAAAACTTTAGATAGATACGGTAGATTTATTCATCCCGAAAGAAATTTTTGAACAACAATTATGTGCATTCAAACTACCGCACACGTGTACCACCGGGATACATTGGTACAGATCGGAGAACATGCAGGACACTTTATTACAGACGGAATACTCGACACAGCTTCGCCCGCCTGCTATGGAGACCAGCGGTGTTGCTCGATGCCTCTGGACATCATCAAGGGACATCATCAGCGGGGAACGTTGAACGAGTTTGCCGGTGGAAAACTAACGCTAGCCGGCCACCTGTTCCATCAATCCTGCTTGCAAGTGTCCGCTCATAAATTGGACTACATCCAACTTCAACGAAACTCCCAACGCGAGTTCATAGACTGCTGTGTTTTTGTGTGTTGCTGTATTGGACTATCCAGCTACCAGGCCGGCTGCTCTGTCGCCGGGTAAGGCTAGCTAGTGGAGGTGTGCTGTGTTAACACGGACTGCCTGATGCAGAAATGGGGGTGCTTGTATCCAACTAACTGCTAACTGCTGATGGAGTTTGTGACTGTTAAATGCCGACCATTCTACATTCCACGCAATTTTTTATACTCGGTGATACAGCCCACCAAGCGCTAATGCTAGTAGCTATGTGTTAGCTGAACTTTACGGAGCATATCATGTGTGTGCACTAAATGTAGCCTGTTTCGTATGTTGTTTTTATATAATGTTTTTATATATTTTAATTGTGTAACCAATTGAACCAACGTTGTTTCGTGTAAATGGTTGAAATGACAATAAAACACACTTGTTGAGTTGACCGTCTCACTGTCTGTCTGTCTGTCTGTCTGTAAACGGTAGGCGTGGCTTGGGAGTAGACGCTAAAGCAGCGAAGCAAGTGCATTCTTGGATTTGGTGTCTTTCATCCTCTTGAGCCAAAAACAAATTTTCTGGCTTTTCTCGGCCTAGAAGCCACCAATTTCTAAAAAAAATGTTCACATTACATAAGTGACCCAATTTAAAGATATATTCATCTTTCCAACAGTGAAATATCCCTTTAATAAACGTCTGTTACATTCAAGTCATTGCCAAATGAGTTGCTACAAAGCTAATTAAGACTAATTAGTTCAGCTCCACACAACACTCTCTGGATTTCTCAGTGTGACTGTGTTCAGAAGATTGTGGCGTCCGGTGACTTTCCCGCGCAGAAACTCAAGTGAAAGTCCATCATGTTTTTTTTAATCCTCCGTGTTCTCCTTGGCTACTAGCAACTGTGTGGAAGAGGGTGAGTGGGGGTGCTGTGCGCGCAATCACGTAAGGCTTGTATCATGTGGACACGCCAACAGTGTTGTGGTCATTACTTAGAATTCCTCATGGGGTCGACAGAAACTACGCACTATAGCTTTAAAATCAGACGTTACTTCACTTCCTGTAGTTTGCGCACATGACGCTGAACGTGACGTTTGTAAAGGAAAAAAAAAACCTCACTGTTTACTTTTATTTTCAAACAATACGTGAACCCTGCTCTCCAGGGTAAAAAGTCCTGTGTTTGTTTGACCCATCCACCGCCCCCAAACTACCTCTTGGCTACCTCTCTTAGCTTGGCGCTGTTATATTCCCTTACCTTAGTTCCTGCTTTGCTCCCGTCACAATTACTACGGCCAGTAGAGGGCGCTGCCAGTATAAACTTAAGTACAGGGTGGTATTTTGCTGCTTGAACAAACGTCGTCTGGGAGTGTTTATCGGGGGGAGGACAGTCTCGCCCATGACAGTTGTGACATTATTTACTACGTCACAATATGGCAACAAATTGATACATAGAAATGCTATCACCAAGCAACAACCTGCAATATAAAATCATAAATATTACATTGAATGTAATGAGGCAGCAGACTGCAAACAAAATCGTGTTATATAACTGGAAAGCTTTAATTGTCTAGTTTCATTAAAAGTTGCATTGTCTTGATGTGTGAAATAGCTGCGGGATTATTGTGTATAAATAATGAGGGCAACACTGAGGGGTTAAGATCATTTCATCTGCTCATTATTCTTCAACCTATGACAGCTGAAAAGCATAACCTGACTGATCTTTGACTAGGTCTTTTGGAGCCATGATGCAGCAACAGTTCAGCAAGTAAACAAAGCCATGAAAACTCTGATTATAATGGCTACATACATCTGTATGCTGCCATGTTTTGGGTAGAATCCATTCATCACTGAGTGCTGTGAGCTGAGCTTGAGCTGCCTGTAGTTAAAAAAAACCAAACAGAACGAGACGGAGGAATAGAAAGGGAGAGATGCCCCGTGGACAGCAAATGCCAATCTCCAGTCTTAACGAAGCCGGTTCTGTCTGATGTCTGGCAGGCTACAGCTAATGATGAGGCTTAGTTAGGTGAGGGAGAAGATGCAGAGGGGGAGACAGAGTGGTGGTAATGAAACCTGCCTTTTCTGATGTCTGGCTGGCCCAGCTAATCATTAGTTAGGTGAAGGAAGGTGATGTGGGGGGGGGGGAGAGAGAGAGAGAGAGAGAGAGAGAGAGAGAGACTTCCTTTCCTACTACGACGAATATTCAAAAGGTCAGATGTAAACTAGACTGAGTAAGTAAAGCCAAAACATCTGGACCAACTTAATGGTGGCTGGCTGCAGTATCAACACACTCTCACACCCATCGCATCAAATACGGACGCTTGGTCATGTGCCTTTGGCGTTTGTTATTGGCGCTAAAAGTCTCCTTTAGCGTCGGGACTCTTGGCGTCACTTGACTGACATGAGGCACAAGAACGGGACAGTTAGGCTACATTTTGGCGAGGGAAAAATTGGCATGGCCATTTTAGAAAGGGATCCCTTGACCTGTCACCTCAAGATATCTGAATGACATGTCTCTCAATACTCACTGACTGGAGAGTCTGTAGAGTTTAACTTTATTGTGTTGACTGCTGTAGTGTGTTCATGTTATACCCTCTGATATCTAAGGGCATTTTCACATATCTTCTTAAATTCACCTTTTTAAGGTATTTGGATATAACTGATCCCCATGTGTTTCATCAAAATGTTCAGAACAAACTCAGCTTTCCTTGAGAGTGATGCCAAAGAAAATTCTAGAGCAACACGTAAAGAGATCATTTGGCGCTAAAGCTGAAACCTTGACGTTTGCTTTTTTAAAGTCCATAAATCTCTTTCGGAAACAAACCTTAACTTATGACGTGTTGTACGTATTGTTTCGGTGCTTGAAATGAGTTTACCAAAGTCTTAGGTAGGGATGCACCGAATCCAGATTTTTGGGGTTTGGCCGAAGACCGAATCCACTGGTTAAGAGTCTGCCGAATCCGAAACCGAATACCGAATCCTACTCCCATCCTCAGTCCGTTAACACAGTAAACACATTAATGAAGTAAAGAACGTCCTCTAAACAGCCTCTAAAATAGTTAAATGTAACAACTTAATGTTGAATTCACACGCTCTTTTCACATCGTAGGAAAGCACATCTATGGAGCTAAAAGAGTCTCAATAAAGATAAATGCACACACTACATTCACATATGCACACACAGGATACACAAATGCGCACAAAATTCACATATACACACACAATTCATAAATGCAATCAGACATCAAGTGAATAAAATTAAATATCTATTTCTCTCCATCCCTTAGGAATCACTGAAGCGTGAAATCCTTCAGAGATTGCATGACCGACTGCTCCACATCTTGGAGAGGCAGCCTCTCGACATGGAAGGGTTACATTTTGTTTGCCATCAGAATTTAGTTTTATTAAGTGCTCTGGATGACGCAGTGAATGTAGGAGAAGAATTACTGTCTGCACTTACAAATGTAAGTACTGTTATCCAACAGGAGATGGAGAATGAGCAGACATTTATGACACTGGATTTGCAGAAGGGCTTTCGTGGGCGTCCACGATTGACGACGTCAGTAGAGACCCTCACACATCTTCTAGAACTGGGGCTGCCATCAAAATGCATCGCTAGACTCCTTGGTGTGTCGAGAGCTATGCTTTTTAGGCGGATGGCTGGAAAATAATCTATTCATATCTGCCTCATACAGTGGCTGCAGTGATGATGAATTGGACTCATTGATCACAGGAATTAAGAGCACAATGCCAGATGTTGGGTGCAGAGTAGTCAAAGATGCTCTACTTGCACAGGGACACAGAGTGTAATGGGACAGAGTGTATGCATCCATGCATCGCGTGGACAGTGTAGGTGTGCTTTCCAGGATGACTCGTCTGAGACGTGTGGTGAGGAGGACGTACACGGTTCCTTACCCGAAGTACATGGTGCACATTGAAGCCAATCACAAGCTCATCAGGTATGTCTGCACACTATCTGTATCTGTTTAGTTCGTTTTTGTTTCTAGTTGTGTATCTGGCATTGTGTATATTGTATCACATCAACCAGAGTAATAGATCACAGTGAACGTCATTGAATTAGAGTGCCATGAACTAATTGTATTCTGCTTACATTCCCAGAGATATTGTATTGTAAGACATAGGCTGTTGGAGATGTTATGTAGTGTGTTTTGGACTTACTACTTGTCTGATTTATATACAACTTTGTTATCTTTGGGGGAATAGATGGCTATTCAAGAAAGGTAAGAATTTTACCTGTCAAGGACAAAGAACTGCAAAATGTTACTGACTGACCCTATTTTAAGCATGGAAGATGTTTTCTTCTCATACGTTTCAGTTTATTTTCTGTACAAACAGGTGGTGTAGCCTACCCCTAGGGTCATTCCATACCAACTCACCTGGAACCTCCTAATTCATGTCATAGATTTTCACAGTAATTTGAAAAAGTCAGAATCAGCCGGTCTTTGCAAACTCCTATAGCTCTACTCCAAATACTGATTAAGTTATGCATTTTAAAGTGGGGTCTTCTGATCCTGATTTTTTGTATGTGTATGCTAAGCCTCACCAGTTGCTTATTTTTTAGATTTGCCCTGAACATCCAAGAGACCATTAGGATAATTTTCAACATGAATTATGTATGTATGTATTTTTGAAAAGTGAGAACGAGTGGAAAAACTAATCTAACTCTGAAAATTAAAGATTATTTGTTTGCATTAGGCTATTTACATGAATACATGTAGCAAATGTCCTTATGGTCTCTTGGATGTTCATGACAAATGTAAAAAATAAGCAACTGGTTAGCCTTGGCATACACAGCATAGTCCCGTTGATTTTAATAGACTTTTCACTTGAATGGTTTCAGGAAAGTCAATTACATGAACTTGGCTTTGCAAAGTCGTATTGAACCTATTACGTATTATTCTATGTTAACTTTAAGGGTGTACTTTTAACCTTTAACAGTTTTCCGGTCAAGTTTACATCTGTCCTATTCAGTGAACTATTCCTCATGCCAATGCGGTTTTATCAGTGCTGAACTTATTATGAACTGAACTAAAATGAACTGTTGTGATGATTTCTCATGTTCAACTGAATGATTCAATAGTTCTTACTTACGTCACTTAGGCATTGTTTTTACCCCTTCAGAACTTTGTCAGCTGACTTATTTTACAGGGGAAAATAAATTCTTGACAGTATTGATGTATTATTCTATTTGTTCCTGTATGTGTAGATGATGTACCTTAAGGTAGCAGACAACGACCGATCTGATACCCACCTGGCATTCTTCAGTGAAGCTGTGAATGAGCATGGGATTCCTCTGAGGTAGTGATGATATTTAATTGTAATTATTATTGTAATTGCGTAAATTTGAGGCTTCCCTCAAACGGCTCCATCAGATAAAAAAACTACTAAAACTTATTATTGCAGATATAGTAGTGCTTTGCAGTTGGTTCAAAGTAGCATAGTCTGAACACATGCTTGGACCTAATCAGCATCACAAACCCCTCCAGGTCACTGAATTGCATCTGAAACTTGTCTAAGCTCATTAGCACATCTATGTACAATTGTTACAGATGACATTACAGAATTCTCAATGGTCTTACTCTTTCACATGACATGGGCTACTTTTCAATTGTTGTCTCTAACATGAATCAACTGCAGTATGTTGTAACCTCACACACAGGCCTCCATGACAGTATTTCTCTATTTCTCATCAGAAAAGATACAGCAATTGGCAATTGTTCCATTGTCAATGGAAATAGAACAAGTTGAGAATCGAAAAACATGAATCAGCTGACCTTCAAAGTTGAACGTTTTTAAGTATTTTGAAATGTTTGCTCCATTGGACAATTTAAGGAAAGCTACACTAAATAATAAACATAATTCATAACATTCATTTAAAATTCTAAAACTACTGGTTTAAGAAATAAAAATGACAGTTACAATTTTCATTTGTATTTGTTAATATAAAGAGTAACAAACCAAAGCCCTTTAGTGAAAACTCAGAGTAAGTTAAGCCCGAGATGAGGGAAACTCTGGGTTTTCAGTTTCAGAGACCGAGATGATAAACCCTAGGAGGTTCTCTCTGACTCCTCTCCTCCTGCAGAGCCTGAAGCAGTTTTTACAAAGCTACGCTGTCCTTCTTCTTTATAACACTGTGACTCTGTGGACATTAAGGCAGCTGTCAGGTCAACAGTTGCACTGAGACGCTTACTGTGAGCTACATTACTGCAGTAGCCTAATCACTGTTAAACTAATCTCTATATAACTAATCAATGAACAGTAATCTGTCATATTGTAGTCGCACTGATTGGAACATTCCTATCATAGTTATCATGTTGGATATGATACATGTGAATATTTCTGAGTGAGGATGGCAGTGGTGCAGCAGAAACAAAATGAGCAAGATTTTATGAATGTAAAATAAAACTTTACAGTCAGTTTGAACCTAGACACATCTTCCACTGCAAAAAAAATCATTAATAGGCTAACCTACTGGGTCGGACTGTTACTTTACAATCTGTCCACAAGTGGGCTAAACTATATTGAATGTGTTTGATTCATATTTTTATGTTCAGTTATTGCCACCTGCATTTTGTCCCGTCAGGTTACAAATGAATAAACAGGCCTGTAGCCTATTTAAAATAAATGTAATGGGCTGTAGGAAAATTCCAGCACTTTATCATTCATTAAGGAAAGTCCAGTCTGGTAAATGATGAATGAGCAACGCTGTATAAAAACTACTAATGTTAACGTATTGATCCTCCACTCCTGCATTTTAACATAAATAGCCTATCATGGTCCGCGTTGGCACACATTCATTTTTCTAGCTCCACCCGATTAAAATGGAGGCTCTGCCTTTATTTACACGTTGCCATGGTGAATCGCAGTATCGAAGCTCCACTGATGATGGCTTTTTTTCATCCCCACACACGCGCTTCCATCAGGTTCCACATACTTAGAGTTGACTGAACTAATTCTGATCAGCTGTTCTGGAACTCGGAGTTTCACATATCAGGCTCAGTTTTTTAAGCCTGCTTTCTGAAACGGGGCCCAGTATTCTTGCTTGTTTACCGGTTTAGGAAAGAAAAACAATTGAAGTGACTTGTATTTCTCATTATACGTTGTGAGCACCTACAGATCAATTACACTACATACAGTACATAGACCTGTCAGACCATATTTTATTACTAAATTATGCAAAAATGCAGGGAAATTTAAAGGATTCACGTATTATCTGCATAATTGTGTCCTTGATGAGATCTAAAATTCATGTTTTATTTTTCAGAGTGAGAGGAGATCACGGAGGAGAAAATGTGGGGATGGCGGAATTAATGTTGTCAGTTGGTGGAACTGACATTAACAGCTTTATTGCGGGGAAAAGCGTACACAATCAGCGGTGAGGTAAACTCCATTTAACTGTTAGAATTGAATTTATAGTATTAACTCCCATGTCAGTTGATTTCTATGTTCTATGTATTAAATGTATACAATAATCAATTTGAAACATGGCCATTTATTCAATGTCTGGGGAAAAGTTAAGTTATTCAAAGGATCTTAAAGGACACGTTATGAAAAATGTATTATCTTCCTCCTTTTTTTCTTTAATACAGGATTGAGCGCCTCTGACGTGATTTGTTCATAAGTGTTACAGGAGTGTATTACAATATCCTGCCCTCTCTTGAGGACGAACACCTAATTGACATCAGCAACGTCCTACACATATTCTGCTTCCACTATGTTTTCCTACCGCGCATTCAGGCAAGCCTAGATGTCTTCAGTGATGCGTGGGACAACCATCCCATCAGGACTGAGCAGAACCTGACACCAAATCAGTTGTGGCAGGTGGGCCAGGCCCTTAACCCCCGTTGCAGATCCTGATTCTGAGGTAAATAATGCATTAGTAAAAAGCCAAATGCCAAAAAATGAAGGTTGTTCTGACTCTTGACCCTTATTAATTGAAGTCCCTTTCTTGGGATTCAAAAAGCCATGGCTTGGTGCAAGCAAGACTAGGATTGTTTGTGTGCACCTCTAGTGAAGTGACAAGAATCTGAGCATAGCCAGGGCCCTGTTTCAGAAAGCAGGCTTAACAAACTGAGCTTATCCCTGAGCTCTGAGTTCATTTCGTGTTTAATGAAATTACGTAAAACACATTCAGACTATCAGCAGATAATAATGGAAAAACTCATTTCTTTGTTTCAGCTGCACCACAGTCATCCTCACTCAGAAATATTCACATCATATCCTATCCAACATAACTACCATATAGATGTTCCAATCAGCACGACTACCATATGAAAGATTTGTTCATTGATTGGTTTTATACAGATTAGTTTAGTGATTAGGCTACTACAGTAGGCCTAATGTAGCTCACAGTAAGTACCTGACAGCTGCCTTAATGTCCACATAGTCACAGTGTTATAAAGGACAGTGTAGCCTATAGATGTCTTTCTGTGCTGAAGAGAAATCCACGATGTCCGATGACAGATTAATCATAAAGCGGTCGTGTTCAAGATCATGTTTGGGTAAAAAAAAAAAAAAAAAAAACCTATCTAACTGGGATTTCAATGTTTCTAAAGACGTAAATGCGTTCAGATATGTGCTTTGATAGCGACATTATGAATGAGGAAAACTCAGCGTTTGTTCACAGCGTAAGTTGCGAGGGTTACTGAAACTGAAAACCCAGAGTTTCCCCTCATCTCAGGCTGAACATACTCAGAGTTTTCACTAAACCCGCTTTCTGAAACAGGGCCCAGGTCTTTTCTTGGTCTTGAATATGTAATTACCTTCACATTTTAACACAATGATTCATTTATTTACATAAAATGGAATCCATTTTTCTATATTGCCTGAAATGATTACCTGTTTTGTAATAAGTAGTGATATGGGCACAGTGCACAAGTGTAAATTTGTTCAATAACATTTAATATGCATAATTTTTATACACACATGTATTTGTCAGGGAATACCCATCCCAGAGACTGAATGGGAGGAGAGTGGCTACACAAATGAGCCTCATTCCGGGGTCAATGTCCCTGAACTGGACAGTCCTCTTTTGGATCTGGAAATGATAGCACTGCGAGACAACATGGATCCATTGCAGCAATACCTCAACACTGTCCAGTACGTTGAGAACTTAATTGAGGCAAGATAAAAGAGCATGTGGCTGTCTTGTTTCCAGTGGCTTCCTGTGACTTGGACCAAACATTTAACAGAAATTACTTTAGAACATTTCAAATGATATTTTGATTGTGCCTTATGCTAGGAGCCCAGGATCCTCCATACTAATTGACATTACAAATGAATACAGTAAGTTAGTATGAATTTTATAAATAAGAAGTTTGTGTCTGGGCATTTTATTTTGAAAAGGGAAAAAAAAAACACCCCTAGTTTCCTCTCTACAGTGGCCATTGGATGTTTTGGAAAAGCAAGCCTCGTCCTTAGCTAGGGTGACTGAAAGCTAAGTCACAATTTGGTGCTGCATCCTGGGAAAGAACGTGGTCCACAAAGACTTTGTCCTCCATAGACCGTGTGGACCATCACAGAGGATTTCCAGGACTTAACAGCTGCAGCTCAGTCAGCAGAAAATTCCATAGGAAAAGCCTTTTCAGACAAATGATTATTGGAATTAGAGTTTAATAGATACCTTTCAGCAACAACATTAAAACCAACCTGCCATATATTATTTCGGTACCCCTTGTGCTGCCAAAACAGCCCTGACACAATTGGGGCATGGATTAAGGACCTTTGAGGTGGAACTGGAATGTTGGCACCGGGTCCTTTGGGTCTTGTTTGTTGCTGGGTTATTTTCAACATTCATGGAGTGTTGACTTAATAGTATGACATGTATTTTTTTACTTGCACTTTGCATGCTATTTGTAAATAAGACATTTTAATAAAGAACTGATTCATTGCTTTAAAGAAATTCCTGTATTTTTTAAACCTTGTCCCTGTAACGGTGGTGACAACATTTTTGGAATTGGTCCAATATTGAGTGAGAAAGCCATTTCAAATGGCTACATAAACCAGGGCAATTATGCTACATAAAGAATAAGACCATAGAAATGCTTGTTTAACACCTTTAATGTTGTTCAAGGGAACATACAATTCTGGGAAGTCTTGTGTAAATGTATCAAATGTAGCAGTACAGTTGTATTTAAACACATCACTGTAAAGGGGTAACACATTTAGACAAATCGGCTTTACAAAACCAACATTGTTAGGTGTACACACTGTCATTTAGAACATTACTGTAAAAGGGCAACAGTAATACTGGAGAAACTGGTATCTACCTAAACATCTGAATGTATTAAACATGTAGTAGCTGTATAAACTGTTCAATAATTACAACTAAATGTCTAAGTCTGAGCTTAATGAACTAGAGAGGCCAAGAAAGCTGCCACAGCTCTCAAAGAGATGATCTTTATATGATCGAAGCTCATTGCACTGCAGAGGACATCACAAAGGTACACTAGCAGCTAGATTAAGAATATGAAAATCACTAAAGAACTAGTGCAAATTAAGAAAACACAGGCTAAAGACAATCACCAAACCAACTCCAAAGTATTTATTGACAGGTGAAGGTGGTGCCTGACAATCAAGTAGAATAATCAAACTTTATAACGTTAATGGTGCATAAATTAGCAGGAATTGCTCTCAGACTGATTTTCTCCAATGGAACAGTGTCGTCCTCATCCTCGTCGCTGTCAATGTTGGGTTGTTGAACATATTTCATGTCAGGATTGAAACTTTTATTAAATGTTGCAAAGTGATCTCAAAATTGTAGTCATCTTTTTATGAATGAACGATCGATTTCTGTCACATAAGTAACACAACTTTAACATATGACTAAAGTAAACCATTCATTTTAGATGTACACACCCCTGTGACACCAAACAAAACTACACACAGTCTTGAAGTCGTTGTGGCGTTCACGCTACGCGACTGATCGGTGACGGGGGGGTCACACACTACACGAGCCGACAGCGGCTGTCTCACCCGACGCAGGTGATACGAAAACCTACACACGAAACTGCTGTTGTTTGTTATTATAAAGGTAGCAATTATAAAGCAATTATAAAGACAAATAATCTGGGTGAAAGAATGGATTAGCACACGCAGGTAGCAGAGATTGTCTGAGCTACAGAGAGCTGGAGGTGAGTAAAAAGTGTTCAGCAGTGAAAAAGTAGCTGCCTGCTCTGCCAGCTGCCTGCTCTCATTGGCTGGATGTGGATGTCGAGTCAGCCAACTTCTCCAGATATTTCTCATGCTAGATATCTGGCTGCTAGATGTGTCGGGGCGCCGTTTTGATGAGTCGTTGAGTAGTTCACACTTAACAACTGGCGACCGCCGATCGATCGATCACTGATTTACTCCTGATCACAGCCTGACGGTCGCCGAGGGGCAAATCGGGCTAAAAATCATGTAGTGTGAACTAGGCTTTACCTGTGGGTTAAGCTCCTCACTTGACTCACTTGGGAAAATTAAGGGGGGGACATCTGGCCTATCTGAAAGAAGTGACCAGATTCCTGTTTTGTTTAAGGCCTTTCCGTATTTGTTCAATTGGCTGTTTAACACGGTGAAGTACCTGCAGACAGAATTGACAGGACAAAAGGTAACATTTACACAGAGGCACTATTGTATAGGAAAGAGACCGTAGGCACAGATGTAACGTGAGTTACACGGCCAACCTCCAATATAAATACTAACAAGGTCATTTATAAAATAATTACTGCATGTGAAAGCAGTTCCTGGAACAGCCAGACACGATTGGTGGAGGTTGGAAATGGAAGATCCCAGGACGGGCACAGATCAGTCACTTTGGTGTTTTCTTCTGCAGTAAGTTCAGCATTCTTCAGCTAAAGCAGGTACACATTCACAAAAAGGTAATAATTACATGAAAAGTTGTCACCAGGCAATCCACAAAAAGGCAAAAGATACAATAAAAATAACTAACATTTGGAGTAAATAACAGACACCAAAAGCTTTGGAAATCACAAATTACAAAATGTCTCTGATGTGGGAAATAGTATTTGAGACGAAAAGGACAATCGACCAGATTATGTCAAGTAAACAGAGCATGGCTATTACTGTATTTACAACAACAAATACAGGGGGGTTAAGGGACATGGAATCAATTCAATTCAGAGAATAACTACCTATAATGGAAAAAGAAGTTGCACGCTTTATTAATACCTCTCAGCCTGCACTTGAATGGAGCTGCTCAGTTCACATTATTCTGCTTATAGAATGAAATGAATGCACCGTCCTGTTCTTCTTCTGCATCAAACATGTCGAGTGACAGAGAGAGGCGTGGACTTTCAGAGTAACGGTTCAGTAAATCTTCTCTGTGTGTATATGAATAATATGAATAAAAAATGTGGTAATTGAGGTGCATGATTTTAATGACCGGTTATGTTTCAATATCACCACAGACATTAGGTAGGGACAAAAGTGGTGTCACTATTAGCAAGCTAACATTCCCTCAGAGGCACCCAAAAACCAGTAGCTCCAGAAACACTTCAACACATGTCATGTTTGTCGTCCCCCCCCATTTATGCAGAAAGGTGTTCCAATGAAATGACACTCTTTACACACGTCCTTCCTCATACTTAGAACATGTCATTACATTCTGATAATGTCTGACTATCAGTTACCTGAATCTATCAGACATAAACTTCCTACCTGTCACCACATGTGCTTGCATGAGATGGGAGAACATCAGCTGGGTACGATGCAAGACAGATTGGACAGACCTGCAAAAACAAAATGTCAGTACTTTTCATACATGAAATTATTATAAGAATAGTGTCATGTTTTCTGCATCTTACACTAGCGACAGGAAATATGCTATGATCAAAAATGTGTACATATGTGTCAGAGTAAAGAAAATACATTCAGTTTGAGATGTGTTATGCCCAATCTATTTATATACTGTACTAAAACCTCTGCTTACTTACATTATGTGATGAATAAAAAAATAATGATTTCTTACTAAATTCCAAAGCAACAGAAAAGACATCTATTACCGCCAAGGATTCATCCATGCCTATGGTAGATGGGACTGGCTGCTCAAGAACTGAACAATCTTCATCAAGACATGTCCCAGATTCACTCTCCTAAATAAATAAAATACATTTAAAAAAAAATATATAATAAACAAATACTTAATACGTTGAAACAGTCATTTGAACAAACTAAAAAAGAGAAATGAGAGACATGTTGTAATACAGCTTACAGTCAATGTGCCATTGCATTCCTCCACATGCAACGGAAACAGCTGCAAAGGCATTTTGACTGTGGCATCTTGGCGAACTCTACTGAATCATAGGAAAGTGGTTCAGTAGAAAGCTTCTCCTGTAGTGGAACTACAAATACCAGGTTTCTCCCATTGTTAGATGCTGATTTAAGAAGCCTTGCGGAGTAACCCTCAGCGTCAGTTGGAATTATGGACAGCTTGCGACGTCCGCTACCACCTATTTTAAAATGGAAAGTAGTAAGAGTCCTTTAAAACATTGCAGTCTCACAATCATTAATATTAAAAGTTATATTTTGTCAGGCAAACAAGTCATAGTACTGTCCTCTACAACTTGAATAGTGGTGTGAATAGTAATTCATCGCCGGACATCACATGACATATCTGATATCTGCCCTTTGGTGTGAACTGACTGGGTTCCGAAAGGACATACATACGAAAGTCTGTCCTTCTCACAATGCAAGGGGTAGGGGTCGAGAATCGTCATTTTCCTCTTGGCTGATCAGTATTAAACATACTCGGGAACTGCCTGATGTGGGAAAGACAAAAAGATTTGTAGGGAAACCAGATATTTTTTTGTTTCGTTTACCTACTTTTCAATCATTTAAATGTCTCAATAAAAGTATAAAATACGCTAACGCTATTCATTACTGTTCCAGACACCAATATTAAATGTGTCAGTAAAGTGAACATGTGTCACTTAATAGACAATACATGACTTTATCTATGTACCAAAAACTTTGGTGGACTGATTAATCTTTTCTTAAGCATCAAATGTCAATTGTTATGTGAATTTCTGTTTTAGCAACATTCTTCACCTAAACATTCATGCCAATTAAGCTATTTGAAATGAAAAGTTTGGGACAAGCCCAGCACCTGCATGGAACACCCCCCCCCCACCCAGAATAAAGTTAGTTTTGGAGTTTGGAGATTCCCAACCCTACCAGGCAGAGGGCAATAAGAATAGTTAGATGAGGGACTATGGCATATCTTTATACTTTACTAGCAAATGTAGAAATAATAAGTTAAATGTATCACCTTCTCATAGCCTGTCTCACCCTAGCATCGCTAACCGGCAGAGGAGCACAGCCTCCAGCCCTGACTGCTGTACTCTCTCTCGGTGCGTTTGGGGCCGAGGACAGCTCCCGGGCCAATAACTGCACAAAAGCCCGAGCTGCTACTTCGTCTTGGGGCGACAGACCCTGTCAAACAGTCACTTAATTCACAAGAATTTCAACTTTATGGAAAGATACTAGCCTGACCCTATTAGCATGCAGACGCGCTAGCGTAGCTCGCTAGCTCAGCTCGCTAGCTCAGTTTGCTAGCTTATGTTGATAGTTGCACAATTAAACCGGTTAACATTAACAATTAAACAACATCTCATAACAAGGAGATAACTAGCTAAACACGTTAAGTTATACTTACCGCTCCCCTGTCGTTGCCAGAAGCCATGTTGAGGTCTCAACCAACTGACTGAACTCCACCGCGCTAGCCCGCGCCCGCACCACATGCATATAGCGCTGTGTGAACGCGTTCATGTGATTGGCTTATAAGTAAACAATCCCCCACGTGGGGTGCGTTCTTGTGATTGGCTAAAACAAGGGAGATATCTGATTGGTTGCAGATCATTCCCTGTTTAAAAAAGGCATTTTTTGCAAGCAGTTTGTAAATCAAGATATATTTGTGTGTGCATCAGAAATACATTTCTGAATCTTGTCCTGTGCATTTCTGAATCGTGTGTGCATTTATGAATTTTGTCTGCATTTGTGAATCTTCTGTGCTTTTTAAATTTTATGTGTATATTTGTGAATTTTGTGTGCATTTGTGTATCCTGTGTGTGTATTTATGAATCATGTGTGTGCATGTATGAATCCTGTGTGTGCATATGTGACTGTAGTGTGTGCATTTATCTTTATTGAGACTCTTTTAGCTCCATACACATCGCTATCAGATCAGGGACAATTTTGTTTGGCAAATTTTCGCTAACCAGTGTATGATGAAGGCATGTTGGGTGGCTGAAATTAGAAAGCTAACGTCAACTAACGAGCAGCAGCCGGCCGTTCGGAGAGAACGGCTGACAGCCCGGGAGAGGCACTGTCTGGTTAACACAAGTTTTTAGCTGTGACTGTCCTTCCTTTGCTTTACCTGAAGTTGCTGCATTCTGTCTGTTGTCTGTAGATTCCTTCATGCTCAGCACGTATTCTTCCAGATGTTTCATACCAGATGTTGTAACAGCGGTGATGTTGTGTATTGTTTAGGGTCTTTGCCACCACGAGACAAATCGGCATTGCAAATTGAACATGTAGCTGGACTTGAACGGCCTTCTTTTGACTGAAAGTACTGCCAAACAACACTTTTTCTGCTACCGAGTTCCATTTTCACTTTCTCACAGCCTGCTGCATTGAACGCTCCACCTTCCCCTCCCCACGTAAACACCTTCCCGTAATCAACGGCAGCGTCATTACGCCATTACGTCGACCAGCGTAGCACAAGCGTAGGGTTTGGTGGAAAGAAATTCTAAGGTTCGGCCGAAACCATCCAAAAGCACAATATTCGGCCGAATCCGAACCCGAATCCTGGATTCGGGGCATCCCAAGTCTTATGTTATATATGATTAAAATAGGAAATAAATGTCTGAAATTAACTCTTCTAATATCGCTTTTTGAGTAGTTTTGTCAAACATCGTTTCGATGCGTCTTTTCGTCCTCAGAGGGTTAAATAAAAAGTACATTAATGAAATTCAGTCAATTCTTCATGTAAACATTGATACTTTTAATAGTGCACCAGGTTAGAGGGAAACTTGTACAATTGTAAAATCAAATCGAATTTGGGAAATCGTTGGGAATACCCGGCTTTAGAGCTGGGCAACATGGAGAAAATCACGTCACCATATTTTGGACCAAATACATCAATGTCGATATTGCGACGATATTGTAGGGTTGACTATTGGTGCTTTCACAAAACATTTACACAGTGGTAATTTTTTATAAATAATCATCAGTAATGTGCATATAATGACTAAGTGGTTAAAGACAAATGTAGAACAGCTAGAACATCTGTCTGGTAAGTTCAGAAAATGACATCACTTTACTGTAATGCAGCCTTTAAAACCAGGAAAAGACAACACGTGTCACGATATTATATCCAAAATTTAAAGTGCTCACATTATGCTTTTTGACTTTTTCCCTTAACTTCGTGTTATATATCTTTTTTTGTGCACGTTATAGGTTTACAAAGTAAAAAAGCCCAAAGTCCACCCCAAAGGGACTTACCATCTCCAACAGAAAACACTGTTCACAAACTGCTCCAAACAGCTCTATTGTAGTCCTAGGTACTGTCAGAGCACGCCCTCGTAGTCACTTTGGAACACACGTTAGTAATGCTCGACCCTAGCTGCTAGTCGTGGCACGACCCTCATACTCTGCTTCTGACTGGCTAGTAGTCCTTACCTAGCTACTGTCAGGGCACGACCTCATACTCTGCTTCTGACTGGCTAGTAGTCCTTACCTAGGTACTGTCAGGGCACAACCTCATACTCTGCTTCTGACTGGCTAGTAGTCCTTACCTAGGTACTGTCAGGGCACGCCCTCATACTCTGCTTCTGACTGGCTAGTAGTCCTTACCTAGGTACTGTCAGGGCACGCCCTCATACTCTGCTTCTGACTGGCTAGTAGTCCTTACCTAGGTACTGTCAGGGCCCGCCCTCATACTCTGCTTCTGACTGGCTAGTAGTCCTTACCTAGGTACTGTCAGGGCACGCCCTCTTACTCTGCTTCTGACTGGCTAGTAGTCCTTACCTAGCTACTGTCAGGGCACGCCCTCTTACTATGCTTCTGACTGGCTAGTAGTCCTTACCTAGGTACTGCACATGTGCGACTCCCAACAAAGATGGAACAGAAGTGAGATGTGTCACTCTGTAGCTAAAACAGAGAGCTCAACACACAGGGTGAAAAGAGGAGCTGCAGCAATGTGCAGTACAACAAAAATATATTTCTGAAAATTAAACCATGTACTGTAAACCTATTCTGGTACAACCTCTAAATACAATTATGCACCTGAAAATGAGAATAATATGAGCACTTTAAGACAATATCCAGTCTCATATATAAATGTTGATATAATAACGATATATTGCCCAGTTCGATATATTGGCCTTACCCAGCCCTATACATAAATAAATGGTTTCCCCAGTTTGGTTTGGAAGAACTCATCTGTACGGAGCACTGACCTCAACTCCATGTGACACCTTTGGCATGAATTGAAACAAACCCTTTTGCAACCCTCGCAGCTCGTGTTCCTATTCAAATCCACACGACTTGATTAATTATTAAAGGGAGGGGATGCGGGCTGAGCGTTCAGCACCATTACCTCCACCTTGATTTGTCTGTGGCTGGTTTATGCGCCGTCTGCTAACTCGTTACCTTTTGTGTTCTCTTAGCGGGGCTGTGTGTATGTGTTTATGGGGCCTCGGGGTGCAAGGTGCTGTTTACATATGCAGGCATGCCATCTGTATCCACTGCGGCGGGGAGAAAAGGAGTCGAGGCTCCTGCAGCGCGCTCGCTTTCCACTTTTCATAATTACTCTTCAGGAGAGACCTATCATTACAAATGTGTTACTCGGCATTTTTAAATGATATACTCAAATGCCTCGTCGAAATGAGTCGTTTTCTTTGTCTGCTCTCTCGAACATAAAGTGGCAAGTATTATCATTTCTCTTTAATTGGACTTTATTTTGGAGACGTGGCTTTTCCCCTTGAGGGACACAGCTTCATTAGCATCTGTGGTAGTACAAATAAATGTTGAAGCTTTGCATCTTGCTGATAAGGTCATTGTTACCATTGTCGTTATGAACATCATCGTCTCCGAACTAATCATTTATCACCTGTAAAAGGGAGAGGAAGAGGAAGTGCTGGAGGGAGAGTGACATCTGAAGAAAGAGAATAGAGTTGAGTAAAGGCATGTTATTATGTTTTAATAGCTTTCCCCGGGGAGTAGAAGGCCCATTCCTGCTCAGCTGAAGAAAGGAGCAAAGGAGCAGAGCAGAGAGGAGAGAGGGTGTAGAGGTGAGGATTTTTTTCATGAACTGGTTACTAGGCACAACAATTTGTGTAATATCCTACGAAATTACGGCAACTGCTGACTGGTCACACGGCAGTTTTAGTTTAGCGGTCTTTACAGTTAAATTTAGCTGAGAAAAGGTGACTCTGAGCCGGGTACAGAGCACCGTGAGGTTCCGGTCGCTTCAGCGGCTGTTACAGTTGAGTTTAGCCGTCAAAAGGTGACCGTCACGCGGCGACGACGGTGAAGTTTTGGCACCAAAATGACTAGTTAAGATTAGAAAAAAAGATTGCGATTTGAGTTAAAACACCAGTCCTCTTCAGAAGTACTCCCGTGACATGAACACCCTGTTCATGTTTCCTGGGTGAAAGTCTTGTGTTTCCTCTTAATTTCTTCTATGGCATGAACTCCACTCCCGGCTTGAAAGCCCTGTGTTTTAGGACTCAAACATCCACGCTGACTTCCTCCCTACGAGGATCGTCGCGCTCTAATAAAGCGGAAGTCATTGCGGGGCATATAACTACAGTGCATTACTTTTTGAAGCAACGTATACAGTGGTTCATGAGAACAGCTTGCGATATGACTCTAGGGATGGTATTGTCGATTGATCCACTAGTCTTGCATTGCCAGACCTTCCTCCACAGCCCTGCGGAGGAGGGTCTTGCTAGTCCACACAACATTCCGGGATGGGAGAAAAACATTCTCTGGTTTATTGGCATTACATTAAATCAATCACAATCGTTTAAGCGCCAGGGTGCTTCTGCAAAATAGCCTCGGGAAGGAACTAGTTTTGGTGAATTTACAGGAGGGAAAAAAATTAGGGCTGTCAAAAATAACGCGTTAAAAAAATGTACGCAGATTAATCCATTCCATATTGACGTTTGCATACAGATGAAAATCTGGTGCCACTGATATGTCTTCTCTCTGCTGCTCTGAAACACAAACCCCGCTGCAT
The DNA here is from genome assembly GCF_031162955.1 of Sander vitreus. NCBI lineage: Eukaryota > Metazoa > Chordata > Actinopteri > Perciformes > Percidae > Sander > Sander vitreus. The sequence goes on from NC_135867.1 coordinate 1,735,487, forward strand.
GTGACGCTAGTTAACACTATACTCAACAGCAGCTAACGTTAGCCTACCGCTAGCTAGTTAACACTATACTCAACAGCAGCTAACGTTAGCCTACCGCTAGCTAGTAGCTGGATTAAACCACGGTTAAAATGCTGACAGCTAACGCTAAACGGTGTAAAGTGTGACTGTGTTTTACTGTAGAGGATTCAACACCGGGATGTAACAATCTGCAGCTGCCGTCGGAGAAACAACACAGACGGTGCGTTCAATGAAACAGGTAAACTACAGCCTCGTGGTGCATTTGAAGTTATTGTAAATGTCCTTTTCCTATCTGGTTGTTGTTTTTGTCGTTCAACAGCAATTTACTAGTGAAATAAGTTATTGTTATTGTTATACATTATTATTAAATCATTTCATTTTGACCATATGGCCTTAGCAATAAACAAGCCGTTCTTTAATGTCACCAACTGTTGTTTAGTACCCTTTTTTTCTTCTTTTCTTATCAGTTTAGGCACTATAATAATTTCGATTAATTAATCACAGAGTATGTAATTAATTAGATTACATTTTTTAATCGATTGACAGCCCTAAAAAAAATACTTCGGGACCAGCTGCTTCTCCTACTTCATATAAAAAAAATGTTGTTAGTACAACTTTAAACTTCACTCACTTCACTCCCTCCTTTAAGGCACGGCTCTAAACCCATAAAAACCGTGCACTCGCCCCTCGCTTGCAGCGTGATCGCCGCTTCAGGCTCTGCAACGTCTGAACTCTGAGAACAGCTGTAGCCCGCCCTCAGCAAAACAGCCCTTTATACTTCAGTCACTGCTTGCTCTCTCCTTTAGCTATTTATTGATTCAATGGCTTTGACTGGCCTGACATTTGACGTGTTACCAAAGCAAGCTACAGTACAATGGTTGAAACAATTATATTTATGAGAATACACACGTTCTTCTCAGCTTTTCACACAGATACATTTTTTAACCCTCCTGTCTCCCCCCAGCTTCAAGTCAGCGAGTTACTGTAGTTTTACTGTGCCCGACAGAATGATTGGTGGCCTTGGTAAAGATTAGCTCATTACTTTTAAAGCTTTTTGGCTCATCCTCACCAAGGGTGCCAATAATTCTGGAGGGCAATACATATCTTACCCTCTTACGACTTCTTCCCTTCCTCCTCTCAATTTGATGCCTTATCTCACTTTTAAGCTCATGCATAATTCATTCAAGACTTTTTTTTCTGTTAGCAAGAAATTTTATTTCCAAAATGAGCAAATACAGGGATTTGATGATCTGAACAAGATTGAGCGCCACAGAACTGCTTTTCAATTGAATCTGTGCGTGCAGTGTGAGTGCTCTCCTCCAACCATTGCAGAAGTAAGCAGCCGGGTCAGAGTCTGTCTCTCCCTCCACCCTCAAGCACTGTGCTGATGTGTGTATGTTTGGTGAAAATCAGTCATGGGGGTGTTGAATCTTTGTGGGCGTCAGTAACCTTGCAGTTTGTCCCCACTTTAGGATTACTATCGGCAGACTGTTGCACTGTCTCAAATTGGGGTTAAGTTTAGGCACATTAAAAAAAGTTTTTTTCCCAGGCACAATTCACCCTTGGATAAATCACGCCCCCCTTAGTTACTGTTGCTAAGCCAAGCTGCCGAAGCTGCGTGGCTCTGTCACGGACTATTACTGCACTCCCTGGAAAAATATTGCCAAATCTTTGTAAAAACGAGAGATTTTAGAAAGAAGCAGAATGAAGGGTTTGCATTATGCATTTTAAGGTTATTTTATGGATTTTAAACTGACTCAACGAAAGGATGTAAAAAACATAAAGGTAAAAGCTAAAGAGTAAAAATAAACCTGACGATTGAGACAGGACGACATTAAGGATTAACACCGTTCCTGTAAAGCTGGGAAGGTATCGATTCATTATTACAATCATTAAAAATCAGAACCAGATAGGCCCATATGACATTACATTCAGTAGAAAGTTAGCTAGCGTTAATTAACTAATATTATATTAGGAACCTGCAATGTGCTATAACAAAGTTACTCTGGTTAGCTCCACAGTAGTCTTGCATTGCCAGAGACTACCCATCTTTGTTGGGAGTCGCACATGTGCAGTAGCTAGGTAAGGACTACTAGCCAGTCAGAAGCAGAGTATGAGGGCGTGTCCTGACAGTACCTAGGTAAGGACTACTAGCCAGTCAGAAGCAGAGTATGAGGGCGTGTCCCTGACAGTAGCTAGGTAAGGACTACTAGCCAGTCAGAAGCAGAGTATGAGGGCGTGTCCTGACAGTACCTAGGTAAGGACTACTAGCCAGTCAGAAGCAGAGTAAGAGCGCGGGCCCTGACAGGAGCTAGGTAAGGACTACTAGCCAGTCAGAAGCAGAGTAAGAGGGCGTGCCCTGACAGTACCTAGGTAAGGACTACTAGCCAGTCAGAAGCAGAGTATGAGGTCGTGCCATGCTAGCAGCTAGGCGAGCATTATAACGTGTGTTCCAAAGTGACCACGTTTGTCTCTGAAGTAAAGGCTGGACTACAATAGAGCTGTTTGGAGCAGTTTGTGAACAGTGTTTTCTGTTGGAGATGGTAAGTCTCTTTGGGGTGGACTTTGGGCTTTTTTACTTTGTAAACCTAGAACGTGCACAAAAAAGATATATAACACAATAAAGGAAAGGGAAAAAGCCAGTCCACACAGCATTCCGGGATGGGAGAAAAACGTGCTCTGGTTTACTGGCATTTCTTTAAACCAATCACAATCATCTTGGGCGGCGCTAAGCTCCAGACGCAATAACAGTGCCTCTGAAAAATAGCCTCGAGAAGAAACTGTTTGTTGTTTGTACCGTCTGTACTGTTTTGGTGGAACATGTGTACTTTCAGAAGTTGTTTTAGCCGTGGGACAGAAACCTCTTTGCACAGATTGGGTCCTATCTTGCACCCGGCACAGCACAGCGCAAAGCCCTAGTCAAGTGTCTTTGCTAATTTTAGACCGACGCAGTTGTCAATTTCCCGCCCAGCGCCCACGTCTCGCTGGTCTTACAGGGAGGTGTGTTCAGGTGCATTCTTGCCGTATTGCTATCTTAAGGCAGCGGAAAGTGATTCTCAATGACTTGCCTGTAAAAATAAAGGTAAGCACTGCTCAATTGCACAATTGACTAACAAAACTAGTCTGAACTCAATAACGCAGCATTTCATTGTTATTTTAACAGAGCATTAGTAAAATGCGCCTAGCCTCGTGCACAGCGCGCACACTATGCTTGTTACACACACAGGGACGCCCAGCAGCACACATACAACAAATAAAATTAAAGTATTGCAATGTGAAATAGTATTATATGATCTGCTCGCGCACTCCTGAAAATCTCTCCTTCCAGCTTAGCAAATCTGCCATCATAATAGCAATGTGCCAAGGTACAAATGCACCTGGATTTTAAAGAGAATGGGAGATGACACTCTGATTGGTTTATTGCATGTTAAGCCCTATGATGAATTAAAACACTAAGTACAACCCTTGTGAACCATCCGCCATCAAACTAGCAAAAGTGGATTCGTACACACCCTAAACGCACCTGTGCAAGGCGCTTCACATCGTGCGCTTAGATCGTTAAAATAAGGCCACATGGATTTTGTGAAGTGTACAACACGTTTCACATCCAGGTAAACTTGTCGCAACACATTCTCATGAACAGGTACGTACGAAAACGTAAACGTATGCAATTCGTGTGATATCCTACGAAATTACGGCAAACACCGACCTGTGCTTCAAGCTGTGCGCTTAGATTGTTAAAATAGGAGCCATAGTCTAGCTAGCTGTCTGGATTTACCCTGCAGAGATCTGAGGAGCAGTTAACCATAGTTAATTGTTAAATTAATAGTTAAATTACAACACAAAGGAAGCGGAAGGTAACGGACATCCAGCTGAAAGTGAGGGACATCCGGCGGATCTTCCGGCGATACCGGAGCAATCCCCTAAATGAATTGTCGTCGATATATCTTCACAGGTAAAACAAAAGCATCACATTGTTTTACGGGTAAACAAATTAACTTTGGAGCCTACGAAACTGTGCCTGTCGATCTTTAATGTGTCTTGTTTTGGTCAATCTACTTTGAGGAAACATTGTGAAAAACGTGAGAAAACATCGCTGAATAAAATAAGTTAACTGACAGGAAAGATTTAAAATGCGACTTTTAAAAACTTCTCTAATTAATCCATTTCAGAATAACCTTTTCTTGGCCTTTTTCATGTCTATACTGCAGAAAAGCAGCTTTAAATCTTCCTAGCCGAGCACTGGGAGATTGGGAGGATGTGATGGAGTCCACAAGGGCAGTGGGATATTTTGTTGGAGGAATAAATTAGCAGCTTCTGTCTTTGGTGCTATGCCAAGGCATCTGGGAATGCATCCACCACCTTGGAAAGACAAGCTTATAGGATGTCATAATGGATCCACTGTAAGTTGAAGCTCATTTTTTTAATTTTTTTTTAAAGTCATCAAGAGGATGATGCTAGTGCTGAGAGTTTGTATTCATCCAAACAGGCAATGTTCTTGATTCATGTATTTGAGACACACATCATCAGTGCTTTTTATGGGCTGTTGTACGTCATGTTGAGGTTTTATGTGCAAAGCATCAAGTGAGTGATTTCCTTTTAAGGCACCTTATTTATCAGTTTTTATTAATTTGTTCCCATAATGTTTACTGTGGTCTTGGCTGAGAATAATGTTTCTCCTGAGAACTGCTCTTGTTTATCGTGCTTGAGGATGTGAAGAGCTGACAGTCTTTAATGGGGACTTTCTGCATTGTGTTAAATCTCAGGTGATCTATTATCTTCAACGCACAGTGCTCATGGGGCTCTGAGGAAAATCCGAGCACTACGGTTGGTTAAAAAAATGGCAAAAGACAGGCTTTATACTGTACTTCAACCGGAAAAGATAGACCAGGGAGAACCTTTTCAACACCCAACCATAACCAAAGTAAAGGTACTGTTTCCAAACCATGTTTTCAAATTCCGAGCCAACTGAAAGGCTGCCTCAGTTCTTACAAAAGTCTTGTTTTTCCGAATTATGGAACCCCCCCCTTTTGAAGTGTCACTTGGCCTGATCAACTGATGCCTAGTCTATATCGACGATGTTTCATTTTCCGGGATTGTTCAGTTGTGGCCAGAAATTCCGACGGATGTCCCTCATTTTCAGCCTGATGTCCGATATCTTCCTCTTTCTTTGTGTTGGCGTTCTGAAGTCCGGTGGATTTCTGAGGACTATGGTTAACTGCTCCTCAGATCTCTGTAGGGTAAATCCAGACAGCTAGCTAGACTATCTGTCCAATCAGAGTTTTCTGTTGCACGACTAAAACAACTTTTGATAGAGCACATGTTCCACCAAAACAAGTTCCTTAGGCGCTGCCTAAGACCATTGTGATTCGTTCAAAGAAATGTCAATAAACCAGAGCACGTTTTTCTCCCATCCAGGAATGTTGTGTGGACTAGCCAGACCCTCCTCCGCAGTGCTGTGGATCAAGGTCTGGCAATGCAAGACTGAATGACGCCCAATGTGATATCACATGGCAAACACAACCGATCATGGCCGTAGATGGGAAGCCAGTGAGAGACTGTGTCCTTGTTGCTGCACGATTGACCCCTAATGTTTCGCTCATAGATCATCGTCACCTCTCACAGGGCGAATGAGGAGACAGGGAAGACAGCTTGTGACACTGGTCATCTCCCTCTATGTGTACTATTGGTAGACTTGTTGCATGTCCGTTGCCATTTCTGTAAAACTTCCTTTTTTGAAGAATTTCAAAAAGCGAACTTCAACTTTTCAGCTTCAGGGTCCAATTATCTCTTTACACACTGCTCTAGGACAAATCTGGGCCTCACTATACAGACAACTGAGTTTTTTCTGAACATTTTGAAATGAAACACATTTGCATTAGGATATATGCAAATATACTTTTTTAAGAAGATGTATAAAAATCGAGAAAATGCCCTTAGACCTCATTAATCAATGTTCCATGTAAACATCACATCCCGAATATGATAAAAGGCATACTGTTCGCTGGTTGCTAATATATTATTTCACTGAAAAACTTTAAAAACCATCTCTCAATCCTTTTAGTATATTGAAAAAAGGCGATCGCTGTTTTTTTTTACATTAAGTGAACTAAGGCACACACACACACACACACACACACACACACACACACACACACACACACACACACACACACACACACACACACACCTATATACAGTATATGATTTCATTTATTTTGCCTCCTCTCTCCATATACTTTTAGTGCATTATTTAACACCTCAGGAAATGGAAATGTGAACCGGAAATTATGCATCACACATGCCTCACTCCATGATAAATCCCCTCTTCCTCCTTTCTCTTAAATCCCAGGGATAATATTGCACTTGTCTCTTGATTTATTATGCAAGGGTAAAGAGTCATGCATTGACTCCATAGTTCAAACTGATTAAGCTGCCTGTGTGAGAAGACCGATACACACAGGAGCTGTTTTGCATTATTCTCTGTAATGTTCATGCTGCAACACGAGGAACAGCAATCAGCTTTCTGTGGTTTGTATGTCTCACTGTTGCTTTTGATTCTTAGGTCTAATGAAGAAGGTATTTCTTGTGCGAGGAAAGAGTCATTTGAAGTTTTCTTACCAAGTCTCTGAGGAGCCCCGAATTTCATGATTGTTAAATTCTGTACTATGTACTATGTACTATGTACTACGATTACACAAGAGGATACGAAAATTCAAAGCTCCACTAAAGCTCAAATTACAGCTGGAAAACACCAATCACTTTGCTGATTCAAATCACTTCATTCAGTGCTATTCGTTCAAATGTACTTTGGTATATACTGTACGTCAGTAGGTGGCACTTCAGTAGTAACAAGTCCTCCGACCCATATTACCATCGGTAATTAGTTTCTACCCTCTAAAACAACCCACAGGAATGTTTCCCAAATGAGCGCCCGTACCGGTGGCAGATCAACACTAGTCATAACCAATGGCCACAGATTTAAACAAGTGTTTAATGTAGTGAAACGGTCGCAGTTTGGTTTAGTCAACAAAACTACATGGTTAGGTTTAGAAAAAGATTATGGTTTGGATTTACATTTTATTTTTTAAGTTACTTCACTTCCGTATGTAATGGTTCATTCCATTTGTACTTGGAAGTCGGAATTTTCGAGTTCCAAGTCCGAAATTTCAAATGGAACACCCTGTAAAGACGGATTTCCGAATCGGAAAGTCGGAGATCTCACAGTACCTCGAGCAAAGCTGACCTCAACATCCAACATGGCTTCTCCGTGCATCAACAGTAGTGAGCGCTATAGTAATATACAGTTTATTAGCTCTTCTGTCTTGTTTGTGTCTAACTAAACCAGTCGTACACACAGTCCTTTCCAACCTCCATCTTTTGACACATTGCTACAGTGTTTATATGCACAAAATACAGTGTAATGTGTTGTTATCTGGTATCGTTAACATGGCTAACCTGGATAGCACAAACATTCAAATTTGTTGTACTGGAGTTCGGTCAACTTAGCAGCTCCGACTTCCGACATCTGAGGTAAATGGAAACACAGTACATGGAATTACGCACATGACATAGAACGTAACGTGGTAATGTTGGTTACGTAAGTAACAATAACTTAACATTAACTTTTTTGTTTCAAATGGACATGAATAGCAGTCTCCTGGGTCAAAGTCCAGAAGTTAGTTTGAGGCTAAAAAAGCACAGTTGATGAGTCTCTTCAGGTTCATCACCGCAAGCATTACACAAAGTCACATGCTTTATTGATTCATTCAGAAATTGATTACTGGACCTTTAAGATGCTTAATGAAATGGGGTTTCTGGGGACTTAAATCATTTTAGTAATTTACCTGAACCAGACTCTTAACTGTAACCACACTATTTTCTTCCAAACTAAATATAACAAAATGTTGATTTCTTTGTTGGAATCTAACCATCAGATTTCTGGTATGGTCTCATAACCTTTGCAGGAATATAATGTTAAAGAAAGTAATGTTCTAATGTTCTTAAGTAAAACACTTAATCTGCATCGCATAGGCCGTTATTTGTATAAAATGTTATTAGAATGTTTTGCCTGCGGCATCCTTGGCCTTTTCAATTTTCTACCTATTAAACTTCTGTCTTATCAGAGAGAAATACGACCTAAGAGGAAGCCTTCGGCGATTGATTACCTCCCGTATATGTCAAGCTTTACTGTCCGCCCTGACGGATGGAGAACTAATAACAGGAGCTTCAGACTCCAAAACCTGGCAGGTATAGATTATATTGTGGTTGAGTGGCTTCAAAAACTGCCCTTTACTTAGGCTATATTTCATCAATCTCAATTCTTCTCCCATCTGCAGGTTCAAGGCCATTGATGATTGTGTGCATTTTTGTCATGTTTTAGTTGGTGGCAACTTAGTCTGGATCGATGACAATTAATTTATCGGATAATCAGCGGAACATCCCTCGCCGCAGGATGTTCCTCGCCTTGCAAAACGCCTTTGGTTTTGGGGAACGTCAACGAACTTCAAGCTTGCACGCTATTCACTGAAAATGTGAAGTTTTGAAGAAAATTTGGATCGTGCAACAAGACAGGCCTGCTTGGTTCTTGCAGGGAATGATTGTAAAGATTTACAAATAATATGTTTACAGCATTTCCTCTCTAACTGGGACGTTTTGGGACTGATTGGTGGGATTGCTGTGGACGGAGTACACACGGAGATACACTGGTACAACCCGTTCTCATTCCGAACTCGTAAAATAAGGACGTTTGGACAGTGACTGTCATCGTCTGATGCGACGAAAAAGGCGTCTTTTAGCGTGTTCCTAAACATAACTGCATCAAAAGGGACGGCAATAGTTAAGACCAAGCGTGTTTACTTATAGCGCTAAAGGGACGGCAATAGTCCCGACCAAGCGTGTTTACTTAAAGCGCTAAAGGAGACTTTTAGCGTCAATAAGAACGACAAAGGCACCTGACCAAGCGTCCAGATTTTACGAGATGGGTGTGAGAACGTGTTGACTGGTAAGAGCTAATGAGGTTTAACCATGTATCAGCTAATTTAAATAGCTCACGTTACTGCATTGTGTCAACAGTTAACGTCATTCAATATTTTATGTGGCGTTTTCTTTTTTTGGGGTGCAAATGTATCACCAAAACAAGTTCCTTCCTGAGCCCAATTGGCAGAGCCACCGTCGCTATGTCCGGAGCTTAGCCCTGCCCAACACGATTGTGATTGGTTTAAAGACAACAATCCAGAGCATTTTTTTTTCTCCTATCCAGGCATGTATGTGTGAAAGAGCCCTTGGTAGAAATTATAATACATAGGTGATATCTGAAATAAAGCTTCAGTCAACAACGTATTTTAAGATTTGTATTTCTTGCAAGATAGGTTCAGTACATCACAGAAGAGTCTAAGAGAATGAACAAAGGAACTAGACAGCAGACTGTACTTATGTACTCCTGTTGCTGTACGGGAAAGGCAGGGTTGTGATAGAACTGAAAGGTCAAACAAAGGTTAGGGGGAGACTATTTTAAAACCAGCTCTGCTGACGCCTCCAGGTGTGAGCTCGAGGTGTGAGAACATCCTGTCTGGACATACTGTCGGAATCATTTGTAGAAGAATAGAAACTGCAGATTGAGAAGAAAGACAAAGCAACAGTATAACAGATAAGTAAATTTCCATTACAAGCCAGACCTTAATCCACAGCGATGTAGAGATAGGTCTGGCAAGGGTTGTAACTCAAGCAGATCACTATCAGATTAAATCTCTTAGGTCTCTATGTAGAGGCCATTTACACCTGCCAATAAAAAGTGTTTTGGGTGATCAAACTGCTATGGGATAGTGCTTGACTGCCAGCATTTCATAAATTAGCGCCCCTAGCGGTGGCAGGAAATACGACCCACAGGAGCGTTTTCCGTCCTCATATCTAAACAAGAGAATGTAACAGTTGCAGTCTGGTTACGTTTAGGTGCAAAAACTTGGTTAGTTTTAGAAAAAGTGCATGGTTAAGGCAAGGCAAGACAGCTTTATTTGTATAGCACATTTCAGCAACAAGGCAAGTTCAAGTTCTTTACAAAAAACATTAAAGAGCAGTTAAAGGTTACAGGTAATTTAGGTTAAAATCATCTGTTGCGTTACATAACTTCCAGTAACGAATGTGACGCAGAGAGTGAAGTACTTGTGTGCTGCTTTGCCCCCTTAATAATTACAGGAGGTCCCTAGAGGGCAGCACCACTAGTACATTAATATGAGTCATAATTGCTACTTTAAAGCAACACTAATTAACTTTTCCCGCTTCAGTCCCCCTACAGGTTGGAAACGGAATTGTCCATTACATTACATTGTCCAGTTCATTCAAACTACAGATCTGCTACCCGATCTGGCAAACTTGCACAATGTTATGTAATGGACAATTCCGCTTCCAACCTGTACGGGGACCGAAGAAAAGGGAAAAGTTCTTTAGTGTTGCTTTAATAAAGGACCTATGGGAGCGTTTTCTGAGGAAGGACAGACTCATATTTTCCCCCAAATGCCAGGAGAGTCCCCATAATGTTTGAATAAGTATGTGTCCCCACAAAGTGATGGATAGTACACAAACACACATAGAGGGCTCTGTGAAGGCCACTCTCCCTCCTGTACGTCTTATTCTATTCACAGAATCCCCAATTAAAGAATAAGATGGATTTTAGATAACGTACTCTTCTATTTCGTACTTGATGGCCATGTAAGGAAAAAAGTTAATAATGCGACAGCGTGAGGTGGTCTTTGCACGTGCACGCAAGTGCACACATTTCCTGTTATCTTTCCTTGGAGCTACTAAACAGGAAAGTGCAGATACAGTCATTTACTTGGACAAATAGTTTAACACCACAGAAATGAGTTCCAGCAGCTCTTCAGTAGCTCAACACAATGCAGAAATAATTACCTCACATGTGAGAGGATGCAATTAGCAGAATCGAAAGAGATTGAAATCAGCTTAAACTCCTAATCTCTACCAGTGAACAATATAAACACAAATGGCGCGAGTAATTGCATTGAGTCCATTCATTATTAATCAAGCTGTGGGCTGATGCAACTTAGACATTAAGAAACAAAGCCAGTTATACAGTTGTGTGTTTGTTTATGAAATCATACATACATGCACACATTGCCTGCGGTTCAACTGCGGTCAAACTGTCAAACTAGGCAGCGCAGATCAAATATGAATTAATATTCTGTAACTGCATAGCTTATTTCTCGCCTCAAATGATTTCAGAAACATATTACAAGGGAAACATATACACAGGCTTGGACAACAAGTACGTGGCTTTATAGCTGAGGAGGACCGTGAGTGTTTTTAAGATAAATATACGGGTTGTATATTAACCCTATGTGAACGGATGCTTCACATATGACCAAGCAGAGTATCGAGAGCAGCAGCAGTAACAGCAGCGGTAGCCAATAAATGCTATTGAATGGCCGGTCTTGGCGTGGCCATAGTGGGAGTCGTAATATCGCGAGCGGCACCGGGAGCTGGACGGCCGCTGCTGAAGGCTTCCCTGCGGACTGCAAACGTGTGGCGGTCAGGAAGACGTATTGGCACGGGGAACGTTGTAGACGTTGTAGAAATGTAGTGGAGTAGAAAATATAGATAATTGCTGCAAAATGTAACGAAGTAAAAGTCAAAAGTATGCACTATTGATTGTACTTAAGTAAAGTACAGATACGTGAAAAATGTACTTAAGTACAGTAACGAAGTATTTGTACTTCGTTACATTCCACCACTGGAAATTGATCTCTGTTCCTCCATGAATTTCTCCCTGTATGGTTGTTGAACACCGCAGCGATGGAGGACTTGTTGGACCGTGTGAACACAGCGTCCCTCTTTCATTCCTTCAAACAGCTTCTTGGACAGGTTGGCTCATATCCAAAAACCTGTTGATATCCAAGTATATCAATATCGGTTCTGCAGCCTTGCAAACAGTTGGCTGGTTGGTTTGTGTACAGTAACCATAGCAATGCACAGAGCTGAACATAAGCCGTAAACAGGCAAGAGGCTGTAAACTGCGGTAAAACCCCAGATTGAGACATATATTCCGAATGCGCTGTATACATGTCCAAAGAATGCCTAAAATGTCTAAAACCTGAATAATACCAGACTATCCCACGTCTTTTGGAAAATGCTGTATTGGGAAAAAGGCCTTATTCTGAATATCCAACCGGAATATGCTGTTTACATGACCTGAATCAAATTCAGAATATTGTCATATTCTGAAAAATAGTGGAAAATTGGTATGCATTTAAACATCATTAATGCAAAATAGCGGCTATGGAAAGAAGCTCTTTTTCTTTCACCAAACCCTGACATTTACATTGTTTTATGTCGATGACTGAAAAATGTCGTAATCTGTATGTATGTAAGCTCACTGAGGCTGAAATATATCACTGACAGTGAAGACAAATCTTTTCGTTCCCTCTTTATTCATCTCTTTTTGCCATTCTGCGTGCTCTTATTACTGCATCATTTAGTCCCCAGCAGGATGTTATTCCACATATTGTAAATCACAGCTCATTTTCTTAGCCCACTCTGCAAGAATAAATGATAGTGCCCATTCATCTTTTTGTTAAGATAATGTTTCATCCTACAGTGTGTGATGAGCTTTCATCATTTAAAGTAACGTATCAAACTGTGCTTCCAACATTGGGAAGTATTTCTTTAAGGGAGTCTGCAGCTCCAGTAGTTTGTGGAACACTTATTACTCTGTACACTTAACTTTTCCTGGCAGAAAAGACTGCCTGAGCGCTGAATTCTCTTTCATGGTGTGACTTTTTGTATGGTTTAAAAAAAGAAGAAGCATAACGTGCAGGGTTTCTGTGTAAAGTGCTTTTCTTTAAGAAAATTGTCGGGGTTTGTGCAGGCTTGGACCCAAAATGCAGAAAGGGTAGAGACGAGAAGGCAGCTTGAAGGTTTTGAAAGTTTATTAACTTAAAACGGCTACAACAGAAGGAGTTCTGAATCAAACAGGTCATAAACTGGCAAAAGGAATATCCAAACAAAAATTCAAAACATTTAGAAACCAGAAGACTAAAAATAACCAAAACACTAGGAATCAAACCGCAAAGGGAGAGACGCAGGGATTCACACAGTAACGTTCTTCAACGAGGGTTGAAGAACAGGTGGAACACATCAGGGTGAACAGACAATCACAAAGGCGGGAAAACACACAAGGCAGGACGTGATGCAAGACATGACACAGGAGAAACAGACACTACAAAATAAAACAGGAACCGAAGCATGAAAACATACACAAGGATGGTACAGACAGAGATGGTTTAGACTATTCTAACCATCTCTGTCTGTACCATCAATATTTACTTTGGAGTTTGGGCGTCTCTATAGACGCCCAAACTCCAAAGTAAATATTGGAGCCATTTTTCACAAGCCGCATATCTCCAGAACATTCTGAAACTAACATGGCATTTTTCAGAAGGACACATCAGAAGAAAATTAACTTAGTTTGAGACCTGTTCCTGTCTCAGGTACAAACTCTTGCGAGATCTGGCAACACAGAGAAGTTAACGTCGGCTAACTTTCGCGAACGCCCTAACAAAACTAATCTCAGAGATGCTAAATATGTCTTTCAGCTGTGTAAATATCTAACGTTAGCAAAAGACTATGTGGATGCACAACTAAGTACTCCAAATGTAATTCATCCAAAGAAAGGCTTAAAAACTAGGTTAAACTGGGGATTTATTTCAAACATCCCTTATGGAAAATAAGGGGTTGCTTGTAAACGTATTCCTGGTTTCTGTGGGAGAAGCAGGTGTGGGGATAACCGCAGTAATAACTGTGTGGCGGCACACAAAGTGCTGAGACATAGTGCTGCCAGCACCAAGAGCAGCTTACTGTCCCATCGTAGTTGGAGTCCAATCTGACAGATAAGCAGTCCTGTCATCCCATGTCTCCATGTTTCCACTGCTGCTGTGAAGAAAAATGGGATGTCAGGAGAATGTGATGTGATGTGAATGAAGTCAGCATCATGAAGTTTGCTGGATTGGAACAGCTGGAACAGATTTCCCCACTTAATAAGCTATGCCTTCCAGATTTTCTTAATCATGCAGGCAATATCCTGCAAAATAGTGATTGGAGAAAGTGATAGCTTGCTCTGCTAAAATGATGTCTAACGGCTTCATTAAAAATATTTGGATGTTTTTCTTTCAATATAAGTTGAAGGTATGCGATTTAAATGAAATTTCCTGCTCAAATGAAGTAAGATGTTTATCATGAATACATATTTTCTACAAGGTTTTGGCCATATGTTAATTACAGATATCTGTGGTAGGTCTACATATTGAGCTCCATTTAAAGCTGCCTTTTATCCAGTAAACAAATATTATATTTAAAATAGTACATAAAATACACATATATTGTACCACATTGTGTTGTTTAGGGAGCAAAGAAAAGGAGAAAAATGGGGGGGGGGGGGGAGAATGTTGAAAAAGCGCCAAAAACGTAAGGAAAAAAAGCAACAAAAAACATTGAAAAAGTTGACAAAAACATCAGAAAAGGAGAAAAACTTCGGGAAAATCAACCAAAACGTCAAAAAAAGCAACAAGTTAAAAAAAAAAAAAATAGACACAAATATTGGAAAACGCCAAAAACAGCTCCGAAAATTGCGACAAAAGCGTCAAACACGACAGCTCCTGTACATGACCGTACTCCAGGTAAGTGCCCACTAACATAAAGAGAAGTTTTGCATTTCTGTCTGTGGAAGATCTTAATCTGAAAAAGACGAGGATCTTCATAACCCACGTTTGTAATGAAAAGGCGGACTCCTCGGCGCGTGTCCATCCTCATTGGGCTCTTTGTGCTGATCTGGGCCACAACACGTTCAGTGTGTGCTGCAGGCACGAGTCAGTCAGGATCTCATCATTTTTTGGGGAAAAACTGTTCAGCAGAATCTGTCACTGTAACAGTCTACACAGGTTTGGGTATATTGTTTAATTAATATGGACTTCCATTAAAAACAAACTAAAGCAAAATGCTGCGTAGACCGTCGCAACTGTAAAAAAAACAAAACAAAACAGGCCACATCAAAAATAAGTTGAAAACCAATGATTAGAAGGTGTTTTTTGCTTGTAATAAGTTAAAACAATCTGCCAAAAGAACAAGTGATAATACACTCGTTAAGATTTCTTGAATTAAGATATGATATTCAAACAAGATGATTCATCTTTTACAAATAACACAGCAGCTTAAAAACCTTACGAGATATATGAAAAAGCTTGTTTCGTTTGAAATATGACTCCCAGCAAGGTGTTTTAAACACTCTTTCACTTAACAAGATATTTAAGATGCATCGTCTAAAGCCAAGTCCCTATATCTCACTGAAATATCACTGAGGTTAGGTGATTGTGTCTTATATTAAAGCTATAGTGCGTAGTTTCTGCCGCCCCCATGAGGAATTCAAAGTAATGACAACAAAACTGTCGGCGTGTCCACGATACAAGCGTACGATGGACTCTTCAGAACAGGTAATTACCTTCACTCGAGTTTCTGCGCGGGGAAGACGTCACAATCTCCTGAACATAGCCACACTGAGAAATCCAGAGAGAGTTGTGTGGAGCTGATAGTCTCAATTAGCTTTGTAGCAACTCATTTGGCAACGGCTTGAATGTAACGGACGTTCGTTAATATCACAAAGTTAAGTGTTATAAGATACTTTTGCTAGAAATTAGATGAATATACTTGGTAAGATTTAGCTTTTTTTGCAGTGTGGCTCATTTGTTGCTTAGTGACATCACAAAATTCAGTTTGATTTAGCTTCTAAAGAGCAGATGAAGGCGTAGCCCTATTAGTCACTGCGTTTGTCATGATTTATTGCCATCACTGCTCCCTTTTAATTTCTTTTTCAGAGAAATATAAGGCCTTCTAACCTTTTGCCTCAGGCAGCGAGTAGCCAGAATGATTCCACGGCTTTCGTACAGCATTCAGGACAAAGAAATCAAGACAAAAGCCCTCCGGTGTCAGCAACATTAGGCAAGGCAAAGCAAACTTGTTTGTATAGAAAACGTTCAACAAGGACATTCAAAATGCTTTACACAAGACTTAAAGGCATTAAGACAAGAAACACAAGGCCATTTAAAATATACAGTACATTCATGGGATTTAAAAATGTTGGAACACAGTCAAATTAAAATGACACTACAGCTACACTGCAGTGCGAGATATTAATACACAGTCCCGACTTTCACTTGACAAATTGCAGTAGCAAACAGAAACCCTCTTAGGCCATAAAACTGAAGTTGAAAGGGGTTGACTCAGTAATAATAATAATCTTGCTGCTGCACTGTTGTTGGTTTCAAAAAAAAAAAAAAAAAAAAAATCAAGACTGAGCTTGGGAATCAAATTATTAAAAATGGTTTGACTGCCAAACACCGGACGTTTGATTAAGCTAAATAATTTCGTTTTTAAAAAGCACTCTTTTCCAATTTAATGTGTTTTGGGAAATTGTTTAAATTGGCAGATTAAGTTGAGCACATTTTGTTCATTCTTCAACAGAATCAGAATCAGCTTTATTGGCCAGGTTTTCGAAATCAAAGAAGGAATTTCACTCCAGTTAGTCTTTGCTCTCAAAGTACAACACTGACTTAACATATAAGAATAAAAACAGAAAGGACAGTAAGAATATAAAAAAAAACTTAAGTATACAGAATAACAATACAATAGCATTTAGAAATGTACAAAGAATATACAATAACAGTTGAAGAGAGGGAAGGAAGGGAAGGAATAGTGCAATATCAGTATGATCTGAGATTTGAGATGGACGCAGTTCTGTTCACTCTGGAGGACAGCTATCAGTCCGCTGAAAGAAGTCCGGTTCATTTATCAGCTGTGGCAAAAAGTGGGGAAACGTGGATCAACTCCTGTCCTCCAATCCAGGCAATGACAGCAGATCTAGTGAGCGCCTATCGCTACATCTTCATATACAGTCTATGATCGCTACGCAGTAACTTCAGCCGTAGGGGGGACAACGTTAATTAGTTAACGTTACATTGCAACATCGTGTTTACAGGTGGGTCAACTGCAGCGGCTGTGCAAGAAGGAAACAAGATGAATGAAGACATAAACATCAACATAAATATTCCCAAAGAAGTCCCATTCACCTTGTCTCACTTCACCGTCAACGGAAATGTTCAGTTCAATGTGAATTAGAGCAGCCGATAGCCCGCTAGCTCACTACAACGCTTCAGCTAATGTTGTGTCAACATTGGAGGGTTGCATTAAACAGCTACAGAGTTTACATTGCTATGGACGCAGGACTCCAAACGTAGACATGGAACGGACTATTTTCTTTAGCGGAAGCAATACAATCGTATTTAAATCAATAAACTCCTTTTTAAATCAGTACTTTGTGTCAAATTATTGATTTATTTGGTAAGTAGCTGTGTAATAAGCGGGATAATGTAGAGCGAGGCAGTTGTTAAAGCGAATACAACCCCTTCAGGCTGATTCAAGACCTGATCGGGGTTGTATTCGCTATAACAACCGCCTCGTTCTACATTATCCCTTACATAAATATATATGTTTTTGATAACCTCCTTTCTGTATTTGACACTCACTTTTCTTTGACTTTTCTTTGGCTGCTTTGCAAGTTTCAGCGGCAAAGGTCTGCGTGTACTGTCATCACTTACAAAAGGCTCATATGCCAACAACAATGTCAGACCCAAAGTACAAAAGAAGTCAAGTGTAAAACGCTCTGGTTCTTCAAAGCTAGTCTCCTTTCTTTCTGTCTCCGTCCGTCCATGTTTCTCTCCTCCAGAGTCTTGTTACCTCAGTCTTTGGTCAGTGGAGGATGTCAGAGGCCCGGTGTGAGACAGAATAGATTGCCCATTAACCCTGACTTCAAAACAAACTAACAAGCAACACAACCCGGGACTCGAGTGAAATATGAAAGTCTGCCATGCTCACTGTGCCAAACAGGCAAAAAAAACTAACAGCGACAGTCGAGTGACTCATCTTCTAATGAGCCGAGGGGCTTGAAAACAGCATGTCAAGGAGTTAATCATTGTAATACTCACGCTGACAATGTAAGAAACAATGAAAGTGTTAATTAATAGTCAATGTTCTTATAATGATCAAAAGATAAAGAGCCTTGGGGAGCCATATCCAGCCGGGATATTTTAAGTGTTTTTCACTAACACCAACAGAGGTCATGTTCACCTCGAATCTTCACAGACGTTGGAAACAACCACACCTTAATTAAAGGCTGCCGCATTTTGATCATTACTGTATGTATTGAGATTTTTCTTCTTGTTATGTGGAAGCCTTGAAGGAGAGTGCAATTGGTCCACCAAATAATGAGCATTCAGATAAAGACTAAAGGAAGAATAAAGTGTGTGTTCATGTGATTTAAAAATCACCGTAGCTCGTTGTATGATTGCACGAGTGTTGGTATGTAGGTGTCAGAGACCAAGCAGTAAAGCAATGAGGAAAACAGGAGTTTTTGTTGAAAAGTGGGTTTTTATTTACCCAAAAAAATGCAAAAAACAATATAAACCAAGAACTTCATATCTAGGCCTATAAAAGAGGTCAACACAATATAACTTAACCCAAAAATACCAACAACAAAACAAAATATGTATGTATATATATGTATATATGTATATCAACAAACTGACCTCCTTGTAGGGGACATATATACCGACTTGGCCAAACCAAATTACACACATGGGGGAAACCAAGATGGACATAAGTGCAACTAATACAAAAAAAACAAAAAAAACTAAATCCCCCCTCCAGCATGGTAGCCGATGGTACAGCCAACACCCCCCCCCCCCCTTCTCAGGGCCATCCAATCTCTGTACGACCAAAGCGAGAGCTGTGTCCGGGTTCTCGGCAGTAAGTCGGACTCGTTTCAGGTGAGAGTTGGCCTCCGCCAGGGCTGCGCTTTGTCACCAATCCTGTTTGTAGTATTTATGGACAGGATATCGAGGCGTAGTCGGGGTGGAGAGGGGTTGCAGTTCGGTGGGCTGGGGATCTCATCGCTGCTTTTTGCAGATGATGTGGTCCTGATGGCATCATCGGCCTGTGACCTTCAGCACTCACTGGATCGGTTCGCAGCCGAGTGTGAAGCGGCTGGGATGAGGATCAGCACCTCTAAATCGGAGGCCATGGTTCTCAGCAGGAAACCGATGGAGTGCCTTCTCCAGGTAGGGAATGAGTCCGTACCCCAAGTGAAGGAGTTCAAGTACCTTGGGGGTCTTGTTCGCGAGTGAGGGGACAATGGAGCGGGAGATTGGTCGGAGAATCGGCACAGCAGGTGCGGTATTACATTCAATTTATCGCACCGTTGTGACGAAAAGAGAGCTGAGCCAGAAGGCAAAGCTCTCAATCTACAGTCAGTTTTTGTTCCTACCCTCACCTATGGTCATGAAGGCTGGGTCATGACCGAAAGAACAAGATCCAGGGTACAAGCGGCCGAAATGGGTTTCCTCAGGAGGGTAGCTGGCGTCTCCCTTAGAGATAGGGTGAGAAGCTCAGTTATCCGTGAGGAGCTCGGAGTAGAGCCGCTGCTCCTTTGCGTTGAAAGGAGCCAGTTGAGGTGGTTCGGGCATCTGGTAAGGATGCCCCCTGGGCGCCTCCCTAGGGAGGTGTTCCAGGCACGTCCAGCTGGGAGGAGGCCTCGGGGGGGACCCAGGACTAGGTGGAGGGATTATATCTCTAACCTGGCCTGGGAACGCCTCGGGATCCCCCAGTCGGAGCTGGTTAATGTGGCCCGGGAAAGGGAAGTTTGGGGTCCCCTGCTGGAGCTGCTACCCCCGCGACCCGACCCCGGATAAGCGGATGAAGATGGATGGATGGATGGTATATAACAGTCCTTCACCATTGGCCATGCCTTTTCTGCGCCGGGAAGGACCTCACCACCAGCATGGTAACAAAGACAGAAAATAATGATTAAAGGTGCATTATGAGTTTGTGCATGGTTTCAGTGCAATTTCATTTTTGTCTCAAATGTAGGTGATCTGCTAGCTGCCTGCCCCCTGAATACACTGTGAAAAAGCCCGTTCTCTTGCTCTGTTTTGTTTGGTATTTACTTGGAAAGTCAACAGAAGTGACGTCATGCAGGAACTTATAGTGCACCTTTTAATATAACAGAAAACCTTATAATGTAGAAAAGGGTGCACTCCATTTAAACCATGTAAAGCTAAAGGAAACAAACATGGATTATGAATTAACCAAACAGTGTAATGTTTGTTTTGATGCCTGAATTGTTTGGGCTGTGGCTGACTGCACAATAAATTAGTGTGTACTAAACAGCATGGGGTGAAATTGTGTACTATATTGCCATTGCTGGCTGTTTTAACCTGTGTGCAGCGATAAAACCATTTCACTATTAACCGAGCTTTAAAACGTCACAGTTAATCAATCGTTAAAGCTCCGCTGCACCGAGTGTGTTATGTGTAGCAATGTGTGCAGTTCTTATTAAACCTTGACAACATAAACGCTCGCGTGCGCACACGCGCTACACACCTGAAATCAGACGCCGGTCACCGGGAGTATTGACTGTCAGAGTGATGTACAACGGCGTCCCTTGGTGGGATAACTTAGTGCTGCAATTTCTTTTACGTTACACGAAGTTAGCAAACGGCAGTGAAACACAGAGCAGAGCCAGTCCCCGACCTTACAACAGCTGCAACGAGGAATTCAACCCAAGTTGGTAAGCTTGCTAGTGACTTTGTTTGTTAACGTTAAGTGTTAGCTTGTTAACGTTACCAGTTAGCCAATGTTAGCTGTTAACGTTAACTAACGTTACGTTACAGCTAACAAGTCAGAAGCCGACGTTACGATAGTGTTACGTTTGTACGAGTCAAAACTCCGCAGCAGCTCAATCATGTCACTGAGGCTACCACTTAACGTTACTTACTTACTCATCTACATCCCATATGGGACATAAGGCTGCAAAGTGATCTCTCCATTGCAGTTTGTCCTTGGCAATAAGCTGCAAGTCTCCCTGTGACGGCTGCATCTTGGCTAGCAGCTCCTCCAACTTATAGACACACCAGCTAGCAGGGCTGTTTCTAGCCCAAAAAGGGCCAGCTTCTTCTCAAGGACAGCACTGTCTTTGTTTGTGGTGTGACCGATTCACCTCTGGTCTCTAATCTTTTCAGATAAATTTAGTTAAAATGGTTGATGATTGATCACATAATCATTTTCAAAACTGTTACTGTGTAATTGTTTTAAAAGGCAGCCAAAAAATAACACATTAAAATCTAGCGTGTTCATGTGATTTCATACATTAGAAGTGAAATTAATTAATGCATAACCGTGAAACTGATTATTCTTCAGACTATTTGTACCAACAAAATCTCTAATCGGTGTGTGTGTGTGTGAGACCGTTTGACAAATGTGAATGTAAGTGATGGTATAAATGTGTGTAAAGTTAGAACCGGCCTACAGGCCGACAACAGGAAGCAGACAGGGTGAAAGTGGTGTCGGGCACGAAGCTGGTCGGCCCTTTTGAAGGGCCATTAAAGTGACATGGAAGAAATCGCAGCGACGCACTGGAATGAATCGTTGCTTTCAGGCTTTAAACACTGCAGCTTTGGTGATATTTTCCCCCTTTTCTGTCATGACTTTAGAGATGATATTGCTATTTGTGTAGAGCAACTTTTATGATCTGGGGCTTGGTTTGAAAACACAATGGATTTGGATAACATTGGCTGAACCACTCGTAGGAACAAATCTTATTAAGAGGCACATATGATTGATTTAAGCAAACTTGCATTCACCAATAGTCTTTTATTTGGACTTTTCTTTTAGGCACATACAAACTTGGCTTTTTTACACAGCGGATGGTTCATCCAATCACTTGCCAGGTATTTATATTTTTTTAAAGTGCCTGTACTTTTCCAAACAGTTTCCAGTGACTGCTTCTCAGATGATTGTGTTAAAGGGGAACTATGCAGATTTTCGGAGTCATTGGAATGGTTATATGACTTTTTAGGGTTGAATGGTGGTCGTCTCGTTCCCCCCTATAGCGCCTGTGAGCAGAAAAACCACCCTGGCCTCAGCCCCATGAAGTATCAAGTCTCGCGATGTAACAAACTGCTTCACGGCACTGCACACATTCAGGAACCGGCTAGATACTTCATTGGTCCCCAAGGGGAAATTCAAGGTCCCAGTAGCTTAGCTAGCTATAAGAACAAGGTAGCGATGGAGTTTTTCACACTATCGTCATGGCTGAGCAATGCAAAAAAGAAGCAGAAAGCTAGGAAAGCGTTGTCGGAGAAACAGAGGAAGAGGAAACGGCAGACTGACCGAGCGAGGAGTCAGACACAAGTAAACATAGGAGCTGCCAAATATCTATTCTGAAGCTGTAAGGGGGGGGCTCGATAGAGAAACCTGCGTGCGAAGAAATTGCCAAAACTGCATAGCGCCCCTTTAACAAAGGTTACAACTCATAGATTTAATGGCAATGTGTAAAGTGAAGGCGGGTCAATAATGACAAACCTTGTACAATAGCGGCTCAGCGTCAGTTGGGACTTGACTACGTTGAAAACTACAGAAGCCAGTGAAGGAAGAGAAATATCTAAAAATCAAACCCAAAAAACTACTACTACTAACAGGTATTCATTTTAAAAACTGGAAATTTTGCCATTTTGATAAGTCAAACTTGGTTACTGGATATTATAGTGAAACACACACACACACTCTAACTACACAGCATCGCAGTGATTCTCCTCTTAAATCGGCTCATTTGAATGCAAAGCGAGAGTTTTCTTTCCAATTACACACTTGCACTGGAGCAAAGTAAATCTGGGAAGGGTTTTAGAAATTATAGTTATTAGATTATGATGAGCAAAGTTCAGTTGAAAGGCTTAAGCCTCTGCAGTTCACATGAGAAAGAAAGTGCTCCCCACAGCACTCGCCTTGCACTTCAACCAGAACCCTGTATATAATCCCTGTAGAGCACATGCAGAAAGGATTTGAATTACTTATGTTTTTCTGTGTGCTCTGCCATCATGGCCATCAAAGTAAGTTCAACATGCAAAACGGTGACAAAGGATTAGCCATCTGGAAAGAAATCAATTTATAGTTACATTTTAAATAAGTTTATCTTTTGTATATCTATGTGGTAAGATTTGTTTTGTAGAAGTATGGGTTAATGCCCGACGAGGTGTCCATCGTCAGGAATTAATGGACAACGGCGAGGCGTGAACCGAATGGCGGATGCAACCGTACGCCACAGCGCTTTGGACGGTTCACGCCTCGCCGTTGTCCATTAATACCTGAAAATGGACACCTCGAAGGGCATTAACCCGCTTATACCATGGTCACTTTTTTTTTTTTAAACATTAATGCATATTTTAATACGTTTTACAATCAAAATCTAAAGTTTTTCCAAACAAGTTTCCCTTGCTACACCTGTGAGTTTGACTAATGCCTGGAACAATCATTCCCATTCCGTGAGATTCTTATGCAATGCAAATGTTATTTCCTTCTCCAGGGAATAGAACAGACCTTAGATACCCCTTGCCACCCTTAGCAACGGGAGATATTCTATAGTCCCGCTCAGCTCGTAGAACCCTTCAGCTCAGCTCTGAGCCAGAAAGCTAACGCTATGCTAGCAAGATCCAAAGTCAATAACACTGAACAGTTGGCATTCAGTAAAAAATATTTCTTCTTGTTTAACAACAAGACAAGCTAGCTATCCAGCCATGTCATTGTCCCGAAAACAATATAAAGACTTTTACGAACAATTTTATACGCAATGTGTAACGTTCCTGTTGGCCGTAGCCTGAAGTATCGACCTGAACAGTGAACGGAATGTGAGATAACGTTATTTGCTGTGAAACAAAGTCAGTCCAGAGGGGCAGTGTAACTCGCTTCCTGCAGCGTGTGTGTTAGCGCCATCCTGTGGCGTGCTGAGGACGAGGCACACCAGTGTTGGAAATAACAGATTCACATTTCCTTTTTGTTTTAATGTAGCACATTAATTTAAAACAGTAAACAGTCAGTTTCACTGGAACTCCTTTAGTAGGTGTCCTATAAAACTTTTTTTATGGACACCCTGCAGCCAATCAGAATTGAGTATTACCCCCACACCATGGCATAAACACAATTATACCTCATTCCATATTAGGCTCGTTCGAGATGAACTGCGCCTCGCATGTAAAGTGGACGAGAGCAGGCGGCGGCAGCGGGGGGCGGGGACAAAGTCGGACACGTTTTCCATCGGCCTTCAAAGCATATAAAGGAAGTCAAACATGCTTACATCCTGTTTGGTAATCTGTAGGCTACCTGTAGTTAGCAGACGTGGTTGAGGAAATCGCATATGCGTTTTTGGTGGCTGAGGAAATTGAATATGAAGAGATGCCCCTTCTTATCCACGAAGATCGACTTCAACAGAGAAGGTGATTTAACGCTAAATATTTCAAAGAACAATGCACACACGGCTGGCCACAGTTCATTTAACCTAACGCTAGGGGTTTAATTTAAGCACTTATCAGTTTTGATGATGCTCCTAAATGATCATGTAGCCTAATAATGAGTTTAGAAATGTTCCTACATTCTTGGCAAATGAAAACGCTTAAACAATGGAATAATAAAGATATATATAATAATTGTTACGCTGTTTAAGACAGGGTTAGATTATTATTTCATATAAAGTATTAAATAGATGATTATTTGTCAGCAACAATATTAATTCAATAACTGCTCCAGAAAGCACAATGAGTTCTTAATAATTCTGTATAAAATCAGCTTCATTGTCTCCTAGGTTGGTTCCAAAAATACCACATTTTGTTGAGGAAGTCGTACCTTTGTACAATGTGACTGACTTTAAAAGTCATTTCAGACTGTCAAGAGGACAAGTAGCGGTAAGTAGAGGTAGCTTATCTGAAGCATTTTAGTAGGCTATTACTGATATTTGTACCCTACTTCAATTTGAGCAGTATTTCTTCTTTGCTGAAGGATGTTATGACGACGTTGGGACCATTCTACACAAACGGCTTACCAAGTTGCCTGTAACCCACGCTGTTCTTGCCTGCCTGTGGACTCTAGCCAACCAGGAGTCGTGTAGGGGTGTTGCAGACCGATTTAACATTTCCAAATCCACCATGTCAACCCATCTCCATCACTTCTGTTCCCTGGTCAACACACATCTGTCACATCACATTTCATGGCCCACAGGGGAAGCACTTCACACATCGCATCCGGCTTTCCAAATACGGTCTGTGGTCTTGATGGATGTCACATTCCCATTGTTAAACCATTTTGCAACAACCCCATAGCCTATTATAACAGGAAACAGTTTTACTCCATCATTCTCACCGGATTCTGGGACAGCGAGCGCCGCTTTTGTCATGTCAATGTAGGACACCCTGGAAGTTGGCATGATGCAAGAGCATTTCGATACACTGATGTAGCACGGCAACTGGAACTGAATCCTCAGGCTCTGGTACCAGAGGGAATGCACATCATTGCTGATTCAGCCTACCCTTTGTCGCTACATTTGATGAAGCCCTACAGGGATAATGGGCACCTTACTGTTAGGCGAAGGCGCTTTAACAGAAAGCTCAATGCAGCTCGTGTGTCCATTGAGCATGCATTGGGCATCCTAAAGTCAAAATTCAGGAGGCTCAAGTGTCTGCACATGGAGGAAGTGGAAAACATCAGTGCAGCAGTCACAACATGTTGCATTCTACACATTTGTTTAGATTCTGGTGACCGGGTTGATGAAGATGAGCAGGGTCTTCTTCAACAGGACATTGAGGATCCACACCCACCACAGCCCAACAATCATGATGCCTCTCATTACAGAGACATGATTTGTGCCCACCTTTTAAGGATAAGATACACTTTAGTTTACAGTCATACCCCCTTTTTTCCTTCTTTCATTTACATGTTTTTGTGAGCTGGTGTGCAGTATGCCACAGGGTGATGTAAGGCTAAATCAGCAGGGGATCGTGGGAGTATTTCACCACTGGAAATGTGAACCATCTAACCACTGCTCATTTTCTGGTGTTTAAGTTTCTTTATGTATCAAGACAGCCACATAATATCATTTAACATTTATTTTTAGTTTAGTTTCATTAAGTTGGGTTAAGATTTGACCCATGCAGGTCACCATCTTCTTTTCATGTGACCTCCTTCTTTTTTCTTTTAGGCGTCTCCATCTTGTAACTTCTGGCCTCACCAGTGACTCCAACGCAGCCGTCCTTCTCTCAGCATGGGACCGGTGTGTATCTGTATGTTTTCTGTGCGGTACGTTTTTGTAGTGGGGATGGCAGTTGAGGGACCAGGCTGGTGATCTTCGGTGTCGGATGGATGAATAACTCCTGAGGGAGTTTGACTGGGGAAGAGTGGTGTGGAAATAATGGTGCCGGGTGGTGCACTCCCCACCCCAGAGCCACCAAATATTTCATCCATTTGCTGTACACAGGCACAAATAGGTATTTTAACATTCCTTGCTGTGATAATTTCCCCCCTTCCAGAGTGTGCTGATGAAGCCTTATAGCTGTGGGTGGAAAAAATACTGAGAAAGAATTATGGAAGACTGATAACCTTTCAGAAAGTCCCCCTATAACATTTAAGATGTACATACAGAGCAGGCACTTGCCAGGTAATATTCCCAGCCGATTTTTGCCCTCTCCTGTTGCTCAAGATCTGTCCTTAGCCCTTTTATAAGTGGTAAGCATGTTACCAAGTTTCCTTCTTATCTTGTCTAATGTGAATGTGTATCTTCTTTCTGTGAAGGCATGTTCCAGTTTTTTGTAAAAGGCTGTTTTGTTGTTGTTGTAGATGTTGTGGTATTGTCTGGTCAGCTCCAGTAGCAGCAATGTTGTTCTGTGTGTGAATTCTGTAAACACATTGCAGTGTTGTTAAAAGCCATTAACATCATATTCTAATCCTTAGATTACAAACTAATTCACTGTACCTGTCTGGTATTCTGGATGAAAATGGATGGAAGCTGCCTGAAGAGGATGACTGCTGCGGTGGGTTGGTTTCAGGAGTAGGGCTCGGTGTGACGGTTGCTGGCTGTGTACGGACCGGAGTGTGGGTGGAGGGGGGGAACTATAGGCTGGGGAGTAGGAGTAGAAGTAGGGCCCTGGGTGAATAAAGGTTGAGGAGTGGGGAAGACAGGAGTTTGGGTCACAACCCTTGCTATTTGCGGGTTTCCTGTAGAAAAAGAGAGCCAGAACATTGAAAAGAATGGTCTACACGCATTTTAATATTCATGTTTGGCATAGTAAAAAGAGAATGTACCTTGATTGTGTTCTGCAGCTCTAACCTGCTCCAGTATGGCATTGGCATATCTGCTGTCTGAAAAAAAACAGATCTCAATCATTTCAATAATTGCCAACCACATGTATAATGGTATTAAGGTAACTGACTTTTCTTTTTTACTTACCAGTTGTCAGTCTTTCAGCTGTTTCTCTGCTCACTCTGAGCATAACAGCACCATGGCTATCCCTCACGGTGATGCAGGTTTTTTTCCTCCATTGTTTGAGATCAAAACCAGGTTCTGCAGGTGGCTTTTAAACCTACCTAATTGTCTGACAAGAAATCTCCACACACTTGCTCTATTGTGTGGGAACCCCATTATAATTGCCAACCAGTTGTGCCTATCTGAGTAGTAATTACATAGTGTTTTGACAGTTTTACTGATGATGTTACTGCAATTGTCAAATAAACCAATACATTTATTGAAACTGAACTTTGACTCTGTGTGAGTAATTGGTTTTTTGCAGTTATGTGATATGCAGCCACAAAATAAACAAACTAATAGTGTGTTTTCAGTATCAAATAAGATGTGGTTTTTGTTATTCTCACAAACCTAACAGATAAAACAAACTTTATATGAGTTCATTGATTACTCTGGTTAGTTTTAATGCCATCAAATGACTTTACAGTGGTCATGATAATCCAATATTCTAACCTGTGGGATTCTTGAACTAAAAATATTACATTATAAGTGTGTGTGTGTTTCTGGCAATTGTATTTAGTTCTTTATTTCTGCATTGCAATGCATTTTGTAATGGCTCATTTTGATCAGTGCTGAATAATCTTTATCATGATCAACCACACAAGATGAAACCTCTTAATGCACAACATGAGACAAAATAATGTTTAATTATTTGAAATTACACAGAAAAAGAGCACTTTACAACGAGTGGTGTTTTTGTTCTCAAAACCCTAGTCAAATAAGAGCTCTTTTGATTTAGTGAGAGGCTGGCGTTTCCCAGCATGCACTGGGTCCGCCTGGCTCTTGCAGTTGGTGAAAAGCAACTGCGCTGCCTGTGTCTCAGAACTGCGGCCGCCTTGGTCTCATGAGATTATCGTTGCCCACGTGTCCATGACAGTCGAGAGCAAGTCGGACACGAATCTAACCGGCATGCATTGGGCGGCGATCGCCGGTGATAGATTCTGCACAGATCTGGCTCATCTCGAACGAGCCTATTAACTTTGTATTAAACACACTAATACATTTACTTTTACGTGCCTCTTTTTCGCAGGAAGGGCATGATAATGTACTCCAATTCTATTCCACAATAAACATTCAGGTGTTTTTAGTTTTTTTTTCTCGTTTGAGCTAAATGTGCCCACATTGAACTTTTTGTCTGTAAACCTTTTCAAGTAGACCCCAAGAGTGCAAATATGACGCTGAAAAGGAGTATAATAGGGGCTCTTTAACATTGCAAGATGCTGCATTCATGTGGTGTCGGAATTAACGGCAAAATGAGATCCCGACGACATTTCACACTGCATTACCATTGTGAGATAGGACATGGCTTGGCTGTGGTCTGCGATCTCCAAGTGCCCTCCTAGTTGAGTTATACTATGGATTTGACCTGGGTAAAAGTTTTCTATTTCCTCGTGAGCAAAACCTAAACTTACAAAAGCAATTCTGTGCTTGTTCCTCCAACCCTCCGCCTATCTACATTTCTATCAGACTAGCTGCCAGTCTATACTTCATCCTTCCATCCACTACTCTTTTTGCCCACCTACTCATCCAGTGCTCTTTTTGCCCACCTACTCATCCATTCCTCAGTGTAATCTCTGTCCACCCAACCACACGTGTCCATCATTCACTCCTTTATCTGTTCGAGTCACTGCTCTAGAGGCTGCCTGGGGAGAGATTTTTTTTTTTCACTTTGACAGTCCAAAAGACAAAGTGCTCTTAAAGGCTGACAGATAGGAGCAGGTAAGTGGCAGCTCCTGTTCATCACTGCCTGGAGAGTAAACCGGCCCCACGCTGTGCCTGTGATCCTGTGGCACCGGCGCTCCACAGTAGCAATCAGAGACAGAGCGATTTCAGACAGAAGACGCCCTGCTGCTCTGTCTCTTTTCTGGCTCTCATCAGGCTTCGATCCGCTCCCCTCTGACTCCCACACGGTCGCATTAAACTCTATGGAAATTAGCACTTGCTTTAACTTGTGCATTAGTCACTCCCTGCACTTCCACTGTCATACTTGAAAAAAAATTACATGTCCCGTCACTTAGGTGGTTTTCACACCTGAGCAGTGTGGTCCGTTGTAATCGAACCCTGGAGCGTTTTGTCGGATAGTCCGGGTCGTTTGTGGTGGTGATGACGCTCATTTGAACTTGAAATATTTGAATATTTTTCACTTTCGTTAACAATGCCAGCCAAGGCATTTGTGCTGCATTCATTTGGTTTCGGAATAATTGAAAAAAATGGTTTCCCGATAATATTTCATGGCTCACCTGATCCGTTTCCTTTGTTCTTCTTTGTCACGCAAATACTGGAAACAGCTCTCAACGTGTTTAAATGCTCCAAGCAATAAACCACAACACGTCTTCGTAGCGTCCATGTTGTTTCCACATTACAACTTTAAAGGTGGTGGTGATGGTGCAGTGGATATGACACATGCCTTTGGTGTGGGAGACCTGGGTTTGAATCCCACTGCGATACGTCAAACAAAGTGTCCCTGAGCAAGACACTTAACCCCTAGTTGCTCCAGAGGTGTGCGAACTCTGACATATTGGAAGTCGCTTTGGATAAAAGCGTCAGCTAAATGACATTTAATGTAAAGCTCATGAACACACCAAAGTTGGAATAACAGCGGCAGTTTGCTGCATGTCATTCCCCCTCTCTCTCCCCTTTCACATCTTCAGCTGCCCCATTAAATAAAGGCCTAAAATGACCAAAAATCTTTGAAGTAGTGTGATGTTGATCCAAACCACGATCTTTGTCTTAGTTTTTGTGCTTAAAGCTAATCAAATTGCAACTATTTCATAACGTTAAATTCTCTGGTTTAGATATGACGTTGCATTTCCTGCCACCGCTAGGGCCGCTATTTTATGAAACGCTCCTGTGGGTCGTATTAGAGGGTAGGAACAAACAACTCATATGGTCGTATGGTTTGAAAGACTTGTTGTCCTCAGCCACGAACATACCAGCAGAGGAATCAGTGAGTGTGTGCCACTTTCACATCTCAGCAAGGCAGCTCATTTCCCTCCCAAATTCCCACACCTTTATCAATCTCTCACTCATAATGTTCAGTGCAGCCGGCCCATTCAGCCTCTCTCTCATTTTCAAACGTATTTCCTCCCAATTGCCGCCGTAATACCTTCATCAGCCTCCAAACAGCCGTAATGGCTCCAGCAGATGGTGCGGCTGTCTGAGGATATTCAATCTCAGGGGATTTGCTGAGATGAACTGGTTTATTGACCTGTTGTCACATCATTTCCATGAAATAAAGGTATATACACAGTCCTTTGGTTTTATGTACATATGAAAATATAACAAAAGGTTATCTGGGCTTAGCCACATACTAGAATAGGTAAATATAACTTTAGGAAATACAGTGTCATTAGTAAGTCAACTTTAGTAGACGAACATTAATAGGTTATTCATATTTATTTGTTATTTATTTACTGGGTAACTTTTTGCTGTTAGACGTATTCTCCCCTGCTGCTCTTTGCAACAGTGTTGAAGTCATTGATCTTCCAGGTTTGCACAGATGTTTTTTATTATTTATTTGTTTATTTTGTCAGTTTAAAAAAGTAAAATGTACTTGCTTTTTAAAAACCTAGGAATATGAGTCACAATAAAACATGTGTGGTGGTCTTTTCAGAGGCATCTTTAGATGTTGTGCACATACAAAAACTAATGCCATGTTTTGTTTTATATGTGCTTCCCAAGTCTCCAGAAACCAGAAGTGGCTCTGGCCCTACTCTGCGAAGGATTTCTCAAAGCTATTATTCCTGCCCCAAGGAGATGGAGGATGGAGGAGGGATCTCTGAGGAGCTATGAGCGAGGAAGGAGGAGGAATCTGAGGAACTATGAGCGAGGATACAGCGAGCAGTAGTGTGATGTTAATCCAAACCACGATCTTTGTCTTAGTTTTTGTGCTTAAAGCTAATCAAATTGCAACTATTTCATAACGTTAAATTCTCTGGTTTAGATATGACGTTGCATTTCCTGTCACCGCTAGGGGCGCTATTTTATGAAACGCTCCTGTGGGTCGTATTAGAGTGTAGGAACAAACAACTCATATGGTCGTATGATTTGAAAGACTTGTAGCCCTCCCTAAAGCCGTGCAGCTGAAAGCCGTTGCTAACTCCGCCCATGCAGCTGACGAATTCACGTGACGCTTCAGAGGAAAGGATGTCTCATCCCTCTACAAACACATTTCCTTGTTTCCTCTCTCCTTGCGTGATTTCCTCGCGTCTCTCTCATGCTTCCTCGGTGGGATGCACTAAGATGCGAGGAAGGGAAGCAAGTGAAGGAAATGTGGATGCATTTTAAGAACCTGAGACATACCCAATGTGTGCACATGAATGCATATTGTTTCACCAGGGCCACGTTCAGCCCCGACAAAATGTAGCAACCAGTTTTTTTTAAAACTGAAACGGGGGTGCGTTGAACACCCTGTTGTGTGCGCAAGTGCTCTGTCTTTTTATTACCACGGGTTTACAGACAGACACAGCCAATAAACGAGAGACGCACCCACCAAATGAGAAAAACACATATCTCAAAGCCCGTTGCACACTGTTTCACACTGTTCCGAGGAAACATGACATTCAACGCAGAAAACGTAGCAAAACAGTGTACACCTTTTTGAGATTGAACATGCCCCAGGTTTTGCCAATCTGGACTGTACCAAGTGGATTTGGGCAGTGAAGAAGCAATGGATTATTTTCTTTGTATTTCCTTCCAATTTTAGTTAGTAGTTTAGTTACGTTATTGTATTCCAATTACCAAATTGATTGTAACTGTTTCGATATGTAAAACCATAAAATTGAAGTTTTAAGTGTACATTTTGCTTTGTTTTTTTTCCCTCAGGTAATATGTTGGGATCTCTGTTACCAGGCTACACACTCTGCTTGACCTGCAGCAACTATTAAATAGAAGAGAACAAATACAGATTGGCATCTGATTTGTAATTCCCTCTGATCGGAGTGAGATTTGAACGTTTTGGAGACAACACTCCAAGCTGTTCTTTTTGTGCCACTATCAGTCCAAACTTTCCTGTTGTACACAAGAGATTTCTGGTCAGATTGCCATGAAATATATGACGTTGATTCATGCTCTCCAAAGGTTAAACCCCTCCCATTTAGGATACTTAGGCTATGTTCAGATTGCAGGTGAATCTGATTGGTTTCTAAAAATCACATCTTTAAGACAGACTGCCCCCACTGTTATTTCCAAGTGATCGTATCAGATTTTATTATTTTATGTATTCATAACCCACCCACCCTACACTAGTGACTCAAAAAGACACTTTCAAATCCGATTTGAGCGCCCAGAGCATCCTGACTGAGACGCATATGTAGAAATCTGATCTCCAAATGTGGTTTGGATCCGATTTGCAGTCCGGGCTGGCAGTCTGAACAAGGCCAAAGTGAGCTTTGCTCTTGCACCACTTTAAGCTTGACACACAATATCTCTTGAATAAATAAAATAAAATGTATGGATCAATCCTTTTGATTTGAATGACCCTGGTCTGTTTTTCAAGCATCCCGCAGGGCCAACATTACAACTTTACTATTTCTAATGATTTTGTGATGAAAAGCAAAGTCAGTATGTTTGTTCAGTCCAACACTTGGGTGTCAAATGGGTCAAAGAAACAACGATGAAATGAAACAAACATGACTTACCCGGGAGAGCAGGGTCCAGTCCCGTTTGAAAATAAAAGTAAACTTCATGTTGTTTTTTACTTAAACGTCACGTTCAGCGGCACCAGCCAACTGCACTTCAGGAAGTGAAGTAACGTCTGATTTTAACCCAAACCACGATATTATTCTTAACTGTTTTTAGTTTCTAAACATAATCAAACTGCGACCATTTTACAACTTGAAAGACGTGTTTAAAATCGCGACCGTTACGTTCTCTGGTTTTGATATGAGGTTGCATTTCCTGCCGCTAGGGGCGCTAATTTATGAAACACTCCTGTGGGTCATATTAGAGGGTAGGAACAAACGACTCATACCGTCGTATGGTTCGGAGGACTTCTTGAGCCGTACTATCTCAGCCTGTTGGCTGCAGTCGAATTTCTGAATGGTTTGAAAGTGGGTAAAAAGATGTAAGAATGCACTGCAGCCACGAGTTAAACTCTTAACTTCTCATCTCTCATGCTCTTTCCTCTTTGTGCTGAGGCAGGGAGTTTGAGTTTCCCCTCCGAGACATTTCTTCAGGCTATCAGACTGTGTAAACATCAGTCTGAGGTGATTAATTATGCCAGGGAGGCAGAAAGGAATGATAAAAAGGGAGAACATATAGATTGGAGCCCCATGTCTCCTTGACCTGGCTCTCCTGTGGTACCTGCTTGTCTTTACAATAGGAAAAGATATAAATATTTCAAGTCAAATAGAAAGTGGTATAAACTGAGCTTTCATCTTTTATTCATAAAAGCCAAGGGATTTAGATGCACATCCTCCCATCTTGATGCCTGCAGGGCCATATGCTCCCACAGTATATATGTTTGTGCGTTTGCAGTGGGTGAAATTCTTCATCCAGATAAAGCCAGCCGATAAAAGATAATCTAAAGCCCTTGGTCGACTCTTTTCATCATTTTTCTAAGTGCTGGCATCTTTTAAAAAGTCTGGTGACATTCTGTGCTGCTGCTGCATGCAGGAGAGAAACATTGTTATGTTCTTATACTGTTCTTATACCTTTTTTGTATATGTGACTTCTCTTCACATTTCAAGTACTGGACTGTTGTCCGAGTCTCTAATTAGATCAGTTCTCCCACACAGCTCCAGGATCAGTTGTTTTTTTTACTGTTATTTTACTGAATAGTCTCGCATTGCCAGACCTTCCTCCACAGCATTCTGGGATGGGAGAAAAATATGCTCTGGTTTATTGACATTTCTTTAAACCAAGCACAATCGTCTTGGGTGGTGCTAAGCACAGAGTGGAGCTACGGTGCCGCTGCAAAATAGCCTCGGGAATGAACTTGTTTTGGTGGAACATGTGTACATCCAAAGGTTGTTTTAGTTGTTTTAGGCTGTCTGGATTTACCCTGCAGAGATCTGAGGAGCAGTTAACCATAGTCCTCATAAAACCACCAGAGTTTAGAACGCCAACACAAAGAAAGAGGACGGTGACGGGACATCCGTACACAACCAAAACAAGTTCCTTCCCGAGGCTATTTAGATGCACCGTTATTTCGTCCAAGCTGACCACCACGATTGTGATTGGTTTAAAGAGATGCCAATAAACCAGAGCACATTTTTCTCCCGTCCCGGAATGCTGTGTGGACTAGCCAGACCCTCCTCCGCAGCGCTGTGGAGGAAGGTCTGGCAATGCGAGACTATGCCGAACGTTAAGTTAAAAAAACTCACCGTTATTTTTATTTTCAAACGGGACTCGCGCTCTCCCGGGTGAAAGTCCTGTTTTTCTGACCCATCCTCCACCTCACTTCCTGTTTTGCTAACGTAAAACGTAAATATAGTTTGTAATTGCTGCTTGTACAAATTATGTCTGCAAGCATTTTTCAGGGGAGGACAGTCTCATTCAACCTGTTACTCTAGTTGTAGGGGCCAACCCCATCAGAAACAAGTGGTAAGAAAATTCTAAAATCTTACATAAAAGACAAAATTACTTGACTGATAAATAAGCAACCCAAAATGCATCGTGTTAAAGCAGTTACACACCGGGCCGACAATCAGCCGTCGGACAGTCTGGCGAGGTCAGTGACTCGAGTCTGTTCGGTGTGTTCGGTGCCATCGTCCGTTGGAGGAGCCGTCGGCCTTCATTTGGGCCGACCTGACATGCTCAGTCAGAGACCGGGCAGTCGGGACTCACCCGGAAATGGCGAGCGGGATAAGCGTGACTAGAGTCTCTCAAAATCTGACCAAAATCTGTCAAACTGGTCTTTGTCGATCTGAAATGAAGACAGATTCAGCAACTGCACGGCCTATTTCTCTCCTAAAATGTTTTCAGAAACACGTTTCAGTGAACTATTTTAGTACAATATGAGATCGTAATCTGAACAAGCCGCCGTGACAGTCTGTCTTTGAATTTCCGGAGAAAACAAACCCACGTGACACGTTCATCCAATCAGCTGCCGGTTTTCATTTCTTGGGCGACAATACAGATTAGCGCCGCCTGCTGTTATGGAGACGTATTACGTCTCGTCTCTTCGGTGTGTTCTGAGGCACTTTCTGACCAACTCGGGGAGACTGATCAGTCCAACTGGCTTTTCTGCCGACGGTCGGCCGTCTGGTTGGTGTGTAACTACCTTTATTCTACATGTGGAAACCAATGACATTTGCAAATAGCAATCATCCAAAATTGATAAAACATACTGTATACTATATATATATATATATATATATATATTGCCATGTGCAGAATTAAAATGTTACGTATGAAAGTGTGAATAGGGTACAAATTTTAACCTTTAGATATCACCATGAAAATTACTGAGTTGATTACTTACATCGAGACAAACAAAAAATGTATTACAAGTTTTTTGAAATTGTTAAATCATGATCGATTGGGAAACAGTGAAACTAATATAAAAGCCAACTGACCTGCTGCCAGGGTTTGATGTTCCACAGATGATCTAAGGTCTTATTGATGGCATCCAGCAGGATTTAAATAACACACGTCATGGTATGAAGAGGCTTGAGCTTCAAGGAATAACTAAATAACTAAAACTAAAAGTTTTAAATGAGACGTGTGGAAGGAGCCGGGCTAAGGAATATCTCTTAGCTTCAGATAAAAACTTGACAGAATTGGTTATTGATTCTGGTGGGGGTTACAATGAGAAAATAGAAATGAAATAGAAAACATGATTCCTCTCTTTAGAAGAACGATACAAGGATCAACAGACAGAGAAAGATAAGAAGAGGCATAGACGAGAGAGGGAGAGATGTGAGAGTTTAACAGAGTGAAGACAGTTCATAAGAATATGCAGATGTCGTCTCAGTGAATGGGATTAATACTCCATCAAACTTATTATTCTCTCCAGAGACTTCCGACTATGAAACAATGTGCATTATAAATATGTTCCATTGTGCTTTTCACTTCAGGGAAGATAGCAAAATATTGATGTTTTATATCTAGCATTGTGGAGCTCATAATTTCAATGCATTCAACTATGACAAAAAAAAACTCATGTGAACATTGTGTCAAATTGGTCATTATTACTGAGACTTATAAAGTGTCAGGTTTAGTTCCATTATAGTGTAAATAGTGTTAAACGTTAGCTGACGTTCAGTTGCTAGCTCAGAGATTATCGGCTAGGGTGTATAGCTGCAGACACGGCACCCCTTCTCTTCTCTGCTTCTCTTCACAGTTGTCAGATTCATCTACCAACCCTTATAGAACTGGCTCAGGTTTGCCTTGCACCAACTCTTAATTATGCTGTTATGATTTTAGACTACCAGGCGACTTCCTCTCTCTTTCCATCTGTGTACATCCATGTCCCAGAAATGCCAACATGGGGAGCTTATTCCTCACAGTCCACAGTGTTTTTTTCTGCCCAGCAGTTTTCCTTGGATTAGGGTGGCACCTAAATCATGGTTGCAGCTGTCGCCGTGCTATGCCCTGCTACACCCTGCTATGCTCTGCAGTGCCCTGCTATGTCCTGCTACACCCTGTAATGCCCTGCAGTGCCCTACTACACCATGAACTACTACAACTACTATTGTGACTATTATTGCCACTGTTCTTCACACCCCCTACAGGCACCATCAGACATTGCCTACCAAGAGCCTGGGTCTGTCCCAGGTTTCTCCGTAAAAGGAAGTTTTCCTCACCACCCAAGGTTTCTCCCTAAAAGGAAGTTTTTCCTCGCCACTGTTGCATTAAATGCTTGCTCTTGGGGGGAATTACTGGAATTGTTGGGTCTTTGTAAATTATAGAGTGTGGTCTAGACCTACTCTATCTGTAAAGTATCTTGAGATAACTCTTGTTATGATTTGATACTATAAATAAGATTTAATTGAAATTACTGATTTTGCAGTGACATGCACTATATCCATGTCACATTCTCATTGGGGGCTGAGCCCCATTAAAGGCTGGATCTTAGAATCGCCCCTGGGTGGGGGGGACTGGTTTTAGGATCTGGGAATGATTGAGCCCATAATAATTTTATTGATGCAACTTTGCACATATTTGTATTATTGTAAATTAGGTGTGAATGTGTTTGTAAAAATGTACAGTCTGATGTTTTGTACTTCACTTATTGAATATTTATTGTTCTATCTAACTGCCCAGGGACAGAGGGGGGAAAAAGCACGACCTGGTGCAACGCACCTCCCCTTGTTCTTATAAAAAGGTTAATGTTTAATTGTGCATTGTCCCTGTTTAAATAAAATTACATTACATCTGAAATGACTCAAACCAATACCTGTTAAATCTCTATAAACCTTTGGTATGCTTGATATGAAAATGAGTACCAATGTATAAAGTAAGCTGGTGTTATAAAACACGCAATAACATCAATGAGGTTTTTTAAGTGAAATGGTGACTGAAATCGGCTGGTCAGCTCCGACTGCAGACAGGCAGTATTCGGCGAGCCAGACAGAGAGCAGGAAAGGAAATAGAGCAGTGCATGACTCCAGAGTTTAGCAGTGTCAGACTGCACGGTAGAAAATATTAGTCTTCCCTTTATTACTTTTCGTCTGCTGCTCTGAAAAGCTTCTCCATCATTGGCTCAGATAGAGTCCAAGAGCTCTACACAACAGCAAGTGTCTTGCTCAGGGGACTCAGAAGGGAGGGTGTTTGTGGTTTAATCTCTTACAAGCAATAGACTATTAGAATATTTGTTGTCCAGTCTATTTGCAATCTGCTTTAGCCTTTGACCGCCTCAGGGTCATTACACATTCAATTCACTGGGTATGGTTTCTAGTGTGCACTGCATGATTTGAATACAGTAAAAATAATCAACAGAAGTCATATGTCATGCATTAGAAATTCTGTAATATGTTGTAAATCAACATACTGTATTAGAAAGGGCGCAACTTTGGGTTCAACATTGGGGGGGTTGAGATCTCCACCTATCTAGGGAGGCTCTGGGACATGTATGCATGTATTAAAAAAAAGACAAAAACATCTTCAAAAATTGTCGATAAAAATCCTCAAAAAAGCAACAAAAACATTGAAAAAAACGAGAAAAAACGAGAAAATATTCTCAAAAAAATCTCGGAAAAAGTATAAAAAATGTCAAAAGACGACAGATGTAAAACGCAAAAGACTTTGAAAAAAATACTGAAAAACGTAATTCGAAAAAGGCGAAAAAAAAAAACATTGAAAAAATTGTCCAAAGAAACAAAAAAAAACATCAAAAATTTAGGAAAAAGCGACAAAAACCTTAAAACGGAAGAAAAACTTTGAATAAAAACCCAGTTTTGATTATTGAGGGGGTTGTAACCTCCCTATCCCCCCATATATTATGCCTATGTACAGAAGTATCTCCTATTCATTCTTTTTCGTTGTGACTGTCCTCCCTGAAACACGATGCTCCCAGACGTTGTTTGTACAAGCAGCAATTACGAGCTATATTTACATTTCTAGTGGCGGCGGCCTCTAGTGGCCGTAGTTGTTATGACGGGAGCAAAGCAGGAAGTGAGGTGAGGAAGGATGAGAGCACCAAATTTCCACATAAGGAGGTAGGTTGGGGTGATGGATGGGTCAAACAAACTATGACATTGGGGTTTTAGTCCGTCATGTGCGATACCGTAAGTGAAGTAACGTCTGATTTTAACCCAAATCACGACCTTTTTCTAAATGTAACTAAGTAGTTTTGGTGCCTAATCATAACCAAACTGCGACCATTTTACAATGTGAAAGTCATGCTTAGAAGTGCAACCTTTACGTTCTCCAGTTTAGGTATGAGGACGTGTTTCCTAATTCCTCCCACCGCTAGGGGCGCTATTTAATAACGCTCCTGTGGGTCGTTTTAGAGGGTAGGAACAAACGACCCATATTGTCGTATGGTTTGGAGCAGGGGTCTTCATTGTTTTTTTAAGCTGAGGGCCCCTTAACTGAAAGGGAGACGGAGCAGGGATCCCCTACTACATACAGTATATTGTATAAAATTAAGTTGACTATTAAACTGGGCCTACAATAACGTGTAGGGCAGCCTAGAGCCTTTATACCTTTTTTTGCATAGAATACCAAGCTATTAAAATAATAATTGTTGGCATGATTTTATAAATCATCTGTATTTGTGTGTGCTATCTTAGTGACTACCTTACCTATAAGCCAGTAAGCCTATCATCAGTGGGGATTTATATTGGCTAATAATATGTTGGAATTATGTTTCATTTTTTGAAAAAACTTTAATAAATTAAAAATAATTTGGTGGTCCCATGCAGTGACTCTGAGGACCACCAAGGGATGACGGACCACCTTTTGAAAAGATCTGGTTTAGAGGACTTGTTGGTTTTGTCCTATGTACAGTGTCTGCGCCCCTACCCTCTCTGCCTTCAGGCAAACAATCACAAAATACAAACTCATGTTTAACCTCGCCCACAAACGCATGTTACTCTCAGTGGTGTCAGGCAGAGGCTGGGAAGGGGGTTAATGCTATCCAAATGAAGGGAGGCTGTTGAATATGTATGGCTGTAAGGCAGTGTGTGAGTGTGCTGGCCTGTCAGCCTGCCTTCCTCATTAGCAGTGACTGAAACAGAAGTGCTAGCTCTGCGCAGTGCCTCAGTCTGTCCAACTCCAGAACTCTATCCATTCTGATAGAACCTTTTTGCTCCCTAAACTTTCAACTTCTGACTGTTGTAAGAAGCAAAATCCCACGTTGAAACTTTTCCTCTCCCGTGCGAAACTTTGTGCAGAAGTGAACAGTGTCACCTGTATTTTCGACACTTTAACAGAGACAGAGAAAACTTTGCAGTCAGGGTTGATGTGGGAGAAAGTGCGGTGAGCTTTTAGTCGTCCTCTGTCAGCAGTTTCTGCTTAAAAACCAAGCAGCAAGCGTGGGTTCAATGAGCTATCTGCTCACACAAATATGGAATCTCAATGACACAAATATCACAGCTTTCGACTGGAAGAACTGTGCAGTGTGCAGAGGGAGAAAAGTTGTTCAACCTTCTGCAGCTTTCCTGCACCGTTCTTTAAACACACACTGCCAATTTTGTGAAATGATTGGTGGATTTTGGATGAAGCAAACACAATCTAAACACATTAGCACCTAAATTGGTGTAGTGCTGGCTGACTCCTTAGATTTAGACACTTAATTTAAATAGTTGTTATTCTGCAACATTTTTAATCACATTAAGTTCTTTTTTGTTCAATAATGCATTCCTAAAAACCTTATTTGTTTTACTAAAAGTGAAAAAACCTGCAAGCGCAGCATGTATCTTTCAAACCCTTTCCATTAGAAATCAACTCATTTCACATACTTTCTAGAAATGAGTTGGTATATTGAAAAAGGAAAGGATACAACAGGTTGTTATGTTACTTCTATGTTATGTTAAAAAATAGGATATACTTGTAACACTTTTATTTGTATTCAAACGGTTTGAAATAGGCTTTTAACAAAGTTTTATGTACTTCCTCAAAACACATTAACAAATTTGTCTGTATGCATTTTGATATTTGCCTGTATGAAAAAGGGGTTGCACATGGCTCTGTACTGGGACCTACATTATTTATCATTCACATTAACAATGTAGGGAGACATTTTCACGGTGCCAAAATATTTCTTTTAAATGGATGGTACAGTTATTAACTGTTGCACTTGTCAATCTGGTTTAATTTTTGTAAAATAATCTTGTAATCCCCATTTTTACTTTACCTTACACAGAATGTGGCGCTCTTATACTTTGTCACTTCACTTCCTTGTTTGCTCTCGTGATAATTACTACAGCAACTAGAGGTTGCCGCCTAACAACAAACGTAGTTTGAAAAGTTGTCATGACCAAGACAACTTCTGGTAATGTCACTTTGATTAATGTCAAGTTGTCATAATTAAGACAACCCAAACAATGTCAACTTGTCATGACAAAAACCGAATGACACTTAATGACAGAAGTCATAAACGTTCATGACTTGTTTATAAAGTTTATGACACGTTCATGACAGTGTCATGTCATAGTCATGACAGTGTCATGTCACGATTATGTCGATGCCTTCAAGTAAAGTGTTACCGACATTTTTTACGTAAAAAACAGCGATCAACATTCTCTGGTTTATTTTTGGATATGAGGTTGTATTTCCGCCCACAACTAGGGGTGCTAATTTATTAAACGCTCCTGTGGGTTGTATTAGAGGGGAGGAACAAACACTCTGGATGTTATGTGCCGCTGCATATCAGCTGATGAGTTCCGCACACAGCTATTTCTTAGTCCATATCATTTATTACCCTTAGTATTGCTTTTATTTTCATGCAGTTCTTTTGAATGACACAGCTTTCATGGAGAGATCGTTATAATCAGTACAGACGTCTCCTTCAGCCATATTGCTACTTCCTTAAACACATCAAAGCAATCTGTAGTATATCATCAGGGTTTTACAAAATGCTTCAGCATAATATTTTTTACACATCAAAGATGATAAGACGTCATAGCGGGGGGCGGCAGGGACCATGGACCTGCTGGGGCCCTAGCACGGAGGGAGGGGGAAATTTAGATGGCTTCATCTGTATGGTAGTATTGTTTACAGGACTTATTATGTGGCCTAAAAATCTTATCTTGCTTTAAAAAATGGTGCCATGCTATCCCACCACATTCCCCAAAATGATGCTATCAACAGTGAACTCCCCAGACAGCAATACAATTTCCAAGATAACAGAGAAGACTGAAAGCATCGTCAGCAATGGCGCTGCAGTATTTGTCTAAAGAAAGTGAATGAAATGTTTGGTGACACACAAAATTAAAAGCTATCTTTCACACGAAGCACACGCTTATTTGAATGCAAAGACATTTGTCAGCTGCTCATGGTACAGCGATCTGGTAATGTGGTACTCAATCACAATTTGAGGGCAGGACTGTAAAGGGCTCCTGAGGCGGTGCAGTGGTGGCAAACGTCCGCCTTCATGCATGTATGCTGCATTGGTAATAGAGACAAATATTTATGCAGACTAAGAACCAGGGGTGAATCTAGGATCAGACCTTTAGGGGGGCTCAGCCCCCTAATGAGAATGTGACACGGATACAGTGCCTTTAAAAAGTGTCAACCCCCCCCCTGCTAAATCAGTAATTTCATTAGCTGATAATCTCTGAGCTAGCTACTGAACAACAACGTCAGCTAATGTTTTTTGACACTATGATGGAACTAAACCTGACACTTCATAAGTCACAGTAATAACGACTAATTTGACACAATGTTCTAACATTCAGCAATTGTAGTTGCTTACGTTTCAATTTGGGTTCTGAGCTGTGCTATAAAATTACCAAAAGGGTCTAAAATCACCAATGCTAAGAACACACGCTGTCTGCTGTCTTAACTCACAATATGTGACTGCAGAGAGCAAAGGGTGCTTCTGCACTTGCACCTTTTTTTTTGCATATGTTTGGCTAATTATGTTTTGCTCATTCTGCATAATTGAGGTTCTTGTAACTCTAACGTAAATTACTGTTTTTGTTAACTTTGCATCTTCATTACTAGTCATATGTGCCTAATGAGGCTGCTCATTGGATTGTTTTAATGTAATGTCTTTTAGCAGTTAGTTCTCAGAGAGGGAAAGCTTGCAGGTGTACTCGATCTAATTGAGATGTTTCTTTCTCCTTCCTTTTTCTGTCTGCATGTCTGACTGCCTGTCCGTCTGTCTATACATCTCTTCTTTATGTTGGAAACACATCAAATGACTTTTAATATCCTGGTTTGAGTTTTCATTAAAAACCATAACCCTAACCCTAACTGCAGTTCAAACCCAACAAGTCCTCCAAACCATACGACGATATGCGTTGCTACCTCTAATATGACAGGAGCGTTTCATAAAATAGCACCCCTAGCGGGGGCAGAAATCCATCCTCATATCTAAACCAGAGAACTTAACGCCCACGATTTTAAACACGTCTTTAACGTTGTGAAATGGTCACAGTTTGGTCAGGTTTAGGCACAAAACCTACTCAGTTAAGTTTAGACACAGAAATCACC
Organism: Sander vitreus; assembly: GCF_031162955.1. NCBI lineage: Eukaryota > Metazoa > Chordata > Actinopteri > Perciformes > Percidae > Sander > Sander vitreus. Next base: position 1,779,006 of record NC_135867.1, read on the forward strand.
ACTTATCAAAATACATCTCGTCAGAAGACAAAGAGAAATTGAAAAAGACAAACGACACCAGTAAGATCGCATAACAAGAAGAATGGGACAAATGGTCCAAATATGAGAGAAAGAAATAGAAGTGAAATATTGCTCATGTGAAAGATGATTTCTACTAATAGCAGCAAAACTATATTGGAACAGGTTTATAGTTTGTTATGGAATCATCCGTGTAACACAGTGTGTGATTTATTTAGATTTTTATCCAATTGATTTTCCTGGAAGGTTTCTATAATGGCTTGTGCACAAAAATAGAAAAATAAAAATCCCAAATTAACTATTTTTTGCGTAGCCGTCACTTCCTATCTCAAGGACTGCAGGTTTGCTGCAGGGTCTCGCAGGAATCATTGGTGGGCATGTGGGCTGCCGCCGTCCTCTGGCTGTCTATTCGAATGAGTTGAATGTGAAATGATTCCTTAAGTGATGCTGACTGTTGCACCTCGCTCATATCTTATCCATGCAAACAGATGCTCGTTAGCCACAGGGGGATTTTGTTTCAACAAAAACAACATGAGGACGAGCAACGTGAGGCGGGAACTGGAAAAATCATTCCGCCTTAAAAAAAACAAACAGTGGAAACGTGCACACAATTGGACACAAAAACCATACCAAACCCTCTTTGGCGGAGGTTCAGCGTCCCGAGTGCTTTACAGTAGTGTCATTACGCTGTAAGCATTTTTCAACACGGCCAGTGTGGAGCCAGTGGCTGTGCAGGCTTTAACCTTCATACTACACAGCACCGTGATGTGTAACATGAAGCGTGTAGGACAGTGAAGACAGGGAACATTTTTTGCGATTTTCTCTCCTTTTCTCTCTCTAGCTCTGTGTAATATGGAGCTTCTCACATCTTTAGGCAGACAAGAGAACCATCTGGGAATCCATGATGCATTATTCTTTTAGCAACATGCACAGGTAAAAAAGGAATGTTTTACTTTTGGCACATCCTCTGGGCATTTTTCTAACAAGAAAACATGGTATGTGTCAAATTAGGAACACATAGAGCCCTTCAATACAAGGGTATAATTTGCTTCATGAAGGTAGGAATATAAACAAAGAAACCTGATTGGATCATAATGGCTGATTTCCAAAATGGTGAAGAGTTTGTACGAAACAGAAATGCATTTTGTGTGCATTATGTTGCCATCAATTATATTTCACCGGCTTTTAAAACTAATTGCTACTCTAATTATGTTATCCCTTCTGCAATTTGACTTTTAAATGGATAAAATCTATTTTTTGATTATTATTTATCTACTCTCTAGGGTGTAGGCCTATATGTAGGCCTGTGTGCTGTTATGTATGTGTGTGTTGTCTATAGCTGCTCTTAACTAATTGCCCCTTGTGGGATTAATAAAGTTGTTGAATTGAAAAACTAGTCATGGGCAGACAGTACATGTTATCTTGTAGCACTCAAATATTTAACTTTTTAACCAAGTCAAACCTTTATGATTTTATTATGCTCAATTCAACATATTGTGGGCGCCCGGATAGTTCAGTTGGTAGAGCGGGCACCCATATATAGAGGTTCACTCCTTGACGCAATGGGCCCAGGTTCGACTCCGACCTGCGGCCCTTTGCTGCATGTCATTCCCCTTTCTATATCCCTGTCATGTCTTCGGCCGTCCTGTAAAAATAAAGGTTATAAAACTTCCAGACAACAAAGAGAACAGACTTAAAAGCCTACCAGCATGACTATGCTTTTTTGAAGACAAATACAGACTAGCAACCCAAACTAGTCAGACAGCTTACTAAACCTGATTAGGACCTAGGAGAAGAAAACTCAAACCACCGACCGCCTCATGCCAAGGCCGACTAGGTGTTTGGGCATTTCAACACATTCCCCCTCCCATCCCGTCAAGAAACGACGCTTGGTCAGGTGCCTTTGGCGTTTGTTATCAACGGAAAAAGTCTCCTTTAGCGTCATTTTTAGATAGCACTTGGTCACTATTTGACGTTCTCCGCCAGGACTCTTAGCGTCACTTTCTAACACTCTTGGGACTCGCGTCTAGCCCTTTGGTGTCATTTAGACGCACTTGGTCGAGACTCTTGACGTCACTTTCTGAGGCTCTGGGTCAGGACGTACGTTTAACTGAAATGCGGCCCAAGAACGGCACAGTAGGTTTAGGAAAATATGGTGGGTGGGGTTTACAAAATGTACGTTTCAGTAGTCTATATCCTTGACATTCCACATCCGGGATTGCTCCGTTGCCGACAGAAATTTCGCCAGATTTCACTCATTTAGGCCGGTTATCTGTTGCCTTGGTCTTCCTTTGTGTTGGCATTTTAAACTCTGGCCGATTTATGAGGACAATGGTTAACCTTTTCTCAGATCTCTGCAGGGTAAATCCAGACAGCTAGCTAGACTATCTGTCCAATCTGAGTTTTCTCTCACACAACTAAAACAACCTTTGAACGTACACGTTACACCAAAACAAGTTTGTTTTTTCTCCCATCCCGGAATGCTGTGTCGACTTGCCAGACCCTCCTCCGCAGCGCTGCGGTGGAGGAAGGTCTGGCAAAGCGAGAGTCCTGTTTCAGTGACACGAACGGGACAAGAACACGGACCCTGGTCTCCTGGGTGAAAGTCCTGTATTGCTTGACCATCCACCACCCCAACCAACCTCCTTACTTGGATTTTTTGGTCTTTCATACTACTCGCTACTGTTGGCGCTCTAAATACTACGTCATCTTACATTGCTGCGGTTCCATACAGACGCTGAAGGGTGATTTGTGCGTCGGTATCTGACACTAAGAGCCATTGACCAAGTGTCTGTAGTTGAAGAGTTGGGAGTGAGAACGGGTTGCAGATTTTGAGGATACAAAGGGCACAAAATACAAACAAGACAAATACAAAAACTAAATACAACTAAGGATAAATAACATAAAAACAAACAAAACAAGCAGCAACCTCTCAGCAAGCTGCCAAATCCTTCTTCCCTCTCCCCTTCTCCTGGAGCTATAACTCAGCCTCACCTAATTGGAACCTACCACCTGTACTGGTGAGCCAAACTGGAAAAACAACAAAACACTTAGATCTGGAAAACACCATGACATGTAGATAAATTAGTCATTGCTGGCATTTCTAGTTATGTATAAATATGTGCACCCACAACAACAAGCACCCCACATAATATAAAAATTTCAATTGCTGCAAACCTATATTACCCATTGTGGGACACCTTAGGAGTGCCCAGCCCCTCCCTGCTGAAAGGACATAATCACGCAAACATGTAGGTACTCTTCTTAATTGCGCTGATGAGCAGCTGATCACATCACAGGCAGAACCATGGCAAAATACTATGTTCCCATAAATCAAACAGGCCTATGTCAATTCACACAGATCAAATGATAATTTATCAAATAAAATAAAACATACTGAAATTAAAGCTTTAGTGCTAACTTTTTTTATATTGATGAACATCCATTTCATTCAAGCCGTTGCCAAATGAGTTGCTACAAAGCTAATTAAGACAATCAGCTCCACACAACTCTCTCTGTGTTTCTCAGCATGGCTATGTTCAGAAGATTGTGTCGTCCGGCGACTTTCGTGCGCAGAAACTCAAGTGAAGATAATCTTTTCTGAAGAGTCCATGTTTTCACTAGAACCTTAAGTCAGAAGTTCAAAATTCAAAGGAGTATGGAATATACGGGAATGTAGAGCTGCAGATGACATGCACCGGATAGTGCTTTGCCTTTGGCTTCCCAGTCAACTGCCCAGACGTCGGACGAGGCGGGGAGAGTCATTGAGATAACTTTACCAAATCCAAACCAAACTCTTTTTCTCAACTTATTTAAGTAGTTTTTGTGCCTGCAAGTAACCAAACTGTGACCGTTTCACAACGTTAATGTGTTTAACGGCCGCTCTGGTTTAGACATGAGGATGGAAAACACTCCTGTGGGTCGTTTTAGAGGGGAAGAACAAACGACCGATTTTGCCAATGGTTCAGAGGACTTAAATAGACACTCATTAGTAACCTCTCTATATTATGGATATATGGAAAAAAAATACGATTAAATGGGGTAAAATACTAAAAGAGCAAGACATTTATAGTTTTAAATATACCAATTGTTTTGCAGGGCATTCCATGAACCTGGAGCACTAAAATAAATTGTCAGCTTGCTCTATGATTATCATGAAGCCTCATTCACTCCCCCCCTGAATGCAACTTTAAGAACTCAATGGTCTCATGTTACCGTAAATAAAAATGATTCCAATGGCTACAGTGACATACATGGGCTTTACATTTGGGGAAAAGAGGATTGGTGTGTGATCGGTATTAGCCAACACTCACACTCAAGGTTTTAGAATCATTATAGGGAGAGAAAATTTTGATTGGAGCAATAATAAGCAAGTCCCAGGTGTGAGCGTAGCTGTGTCGAGCAGGCTGTTGCTGAAATATAGCATACATGATACCCTTATAATACTCTTCCTGGGTAGATAAAGGTTAAAAGAACAGTAAAGCTGGCAGCTGCTGGCCAATGGATCCTGAACGTGTCCAACGTGCCCGGAGCAAATAGGACAAGCTCTCAGAAATCCCCAGACTGTGAAATTACCATCAGTGAATGTGGCTTAGCTATTCACTTCTGTCAGCTCCACTCAGTCAAAAACAGCACATCTGCTTTCTGCAGACTGGTTTTTACCTCCAGTTTAGAATCCCATGTGCCTTCAACTCCAGATGTCAGTACAGGGTAAAACTTCATTACACCCAAAAAGAAGTTGTAGTTTTTGTGCCTAAACCTAACCAAACTGTGACCATTTCACAACGTTAAACACTTGTTTAAAACTGTGAAAGTTACGTTCCCTGGTTTAGATACGACAACGCATTCTCACTCCCATAGCGTCAAAAAAATTACGCTTGGTCAGGTGCCATAGGTGTTTTTTATTGACGAAAAAAAGTCTCCTTTAGCGTTACATTTAGATGAGCTTGGTCGGGACTCTTGGCTTCACTTTTTGAAGCTCTGGGTCGGGACGTACGTTTAACTGACATGTGGCACAAGAACGGGACAGTTAGGTTTAGAAAATGATTGTGGGTGGGGTTACAAAATGTACGTTTCAGTGACACACGGGACAAGAATGGGACACGAACCCTCCTGGGTGAAAGTCCGGTGTTGTTTGACCCATCAACCAACCTCCTTATGCAGATTTTAGGTCTTTCATACTACCTGCTACCGAACACGCCGACTTATTGGGACTTTAGCTTATTCACCATAACCCCCAGAGTTAGATAAGTCCATACATACCCTTCTCATCTCCGTGCACGTTGTAGCTCTTTCTGACAGCTCCACCGGTAGCTTAGCCTAACACAGATCCTGGAGGTAACTGGTTCCATCTAGCCTACTGCTCCGAATAAGTGACAAAATAACGCCAACATTTTCCTATATACATGTTGTGATTTGTATAATCACAGCGTGTACAAATAACAAGGTCACATGAGACACAGCCATCTTCTAACCGTATACAAACTGGGAACTATATTCTCAGAAAGGCGAAGAACTGCTACTTCTGCTACTTCGGCGGAGTGATATGCTAGCAGCACCTGAGGAGCACCGGACAGAGAGTAGAAATGCTTCACTTTTCTGAGAATATAGTTCCCAGTTTATATACGGTTAGAAGATGGCTGTGTCTCATGTGACCTTGTTATTTGCACACGCTGTGACTATACAAATCACAACATGTAATAGGAACATGTTGGTGTTATTTTGTCACTTATTCGGAGCAGTAGACTAGTTTGAACCGATTACCTTCAGGATCCGTGCAAGGCTAAGCTACCGGTGGAGCTGTCGGAAAGAGCTACAACGCGCACGGAGATGAGAAGGGTATGTATGGACTTGGTGAATGAGCTAAAGTCCCAATAAGTCAACGTGTTCCTTTAATACTACATCATCTTACAGCGCTGCGGTTGAGCTGCTGCTCTGCCCGGTGCATTCCATACAGACGCTAAAGGGGGATTTTTGCGTCAGTATCCGACACTGAGAGCCACTGACCAAGCACCAGTATTATATGAGTTGGAAGTGAGAACGGGTTGGATATGAGGATGGAATACGCTCCTTGGTGGTATTAGAGGGGAGGAATAAACGACCAATAGCGACGTATGGTTTGGAGGACTTGTTGCATGGTACGGTAATGCACTTTGATGACACAATAAAGCATTCCTAATTTGTCATCCAACAGCTATTAGTGGAGGCAACAACCGAAAAAACGTGTATTGGATTGTATTGGAACTTTTTTACACTAGAAAACATTTCCAGATCATAGATTAAATGGCTCTCTAAAATAGATTTCCAAGCATACATCACTTACTGCGCTGTAGTATAAGAAACATTTCCACAATTTCAATTCTTGTGAAAATGAAACATTCTAGTCAGAAAGAAACAGTTTACTTCAGTGCGCCGTTCGTGTTCAGCGCACAGACACGCGGTTACCTTGTAATAATCTCAAAGGACATGAGTGAAACTCTGTTCTGTGTACTTCGGGTGTTAAAAACTGTTGTCTAGGGATTTCAATTTTTCCGGAAGGTATTGGAAACCTACAAAGAAGGAGACAATGCAGAAGGAATTTAAGTTGATCAACCAGAGTCTGAAGCTACAGCAATAGATGATAGATTTTTCCACCGTACAGCAGCCCTGTCCTATATCTGGAATATACAATTATATTGTTCTACACAAGTTCCACTGGGTCCTAATATACATATACAAGGTGTGTGTGAGTGTGTAAGATGTTGGAGATGAGCAGGTTCATTTGGAGTGAGCTCAGGTGGAGATCCTCAGGAGACGCTCACGGGGCCTTTGAAGATACTTCCGCTCATTCACTTTGCATTACTTATGGGAATGTGTTTGCACTCACTATGCATGAATCAGTAGTCAAGAAAGCTTGCGATGAAGTGTATCGCTGATGTGCATGTTGATACAGCCCACCGTGAAACCATTTTAAATGCAGCTTTAAACTGTGTTTGACTTTACCATTCTGCATTTAAAAAGCCATACCATAGCCCTTGTTTAAAGGTCCAATATTGTAAAAAGTGAGATTTCCAGAACACGGCTCTGAGCAGGCAGGCAGCGTCTTGAACACAGGTGGTGGACTAGAGCGAGGCAGAGACACAGAAATGTTAGCCACAGGCAAAAAAACGTTTACTAGGACCTGGTTGTAGCATCGGCATTGCCGCTGAGGATGAATTGACGAACTGGCGAGTAGTGGCTGTAGAGCCGGTGTATTTCACTGGGTGGGATTGATTACTTAATTGAGCCACAGGTATGAGACGCTGAGCCAGCGTGACACTCAAAGCAGAATTTGGCAGATTTGCCGACTTTGAGACTCCCAAAGTCCCACAGAAGCAGAGAGTTTTCATATTTAGGCTATGAAACAGGTTGTTGTACAAAAATGTAATCATTGTTGGGCTTGATTTGCTAAACTCTATGATGGCTAAAGAACTTTTTGCTGACTTTTGTAGGACTTTATGTCGACTGAAGTTTGACAGAAGTCGAAATACAACAAAACGTAAAAACTGACAAACGTTTAAAAAAAAGTGACATAAAACATCTGAGAAAGGCATAAAAAAGTTGGAAAAAGCAACAAAAATGACGAAAAAAGCATGCAATAATACAGTCGAAGATATTTGACTATATGTATTTAAAACCATGTCAATAAACTATACATGTCTGGCCCTTGATGGGATTCTCTTTTTCCAGTGTGGCCCTTTGTGAAAATGAGTTTGACACGCTGATTTAAAGATCCAATAATTCCCCCAAGAGAAAGCATTTGGTGCTACAGTGGCGAGGAAAAACGTCCTTTTACAGGCAGAAAACTCGGACAGACCTTGAGTCTTGGTGAACGTACATTAGAGCTGAAGATCTTTGACCGAACCCGACGGGAACCGACAGGTTTGGTCTTAATTTCTATCATTTTACACGGACTCGGGCTCGGGCTTGCGCTCCAGGTTGCGCTGTAAATGAGCGGTCAGGTGATGCGTTTCGATTAGCTCGAAAATGGATCCTGAGGAGGTGAAACGGAGGCTGGCCTCTGGAGGACTTATTTTATTTCTTTGTTCCAACTTCCAACTGGCCTACAGCCTCTGTTAGTCATGAATAAATGGTGTTAAAAAATGTATAAATGACTCATTCTGGACAAAAGGCAAAAGAGCTGTGTGTGCGTGCGCACATTTGAATAATGTCGGGCTGTAAACGGGTTCGGGCTTTTAAAAAGCTGTCAATCAAAATGTACTTGTCGGGCTCGGGCCTTGTCGGGCCTAACTTTTAACGCCTGATTACAGCTCTAACGTACATCTGACGTGACCGGTTGGGAGAGAGAGAGAGAGAGAGAGAGAGAGAGAGCGAGAGAGAGATACAGAAATATCATTTATAATAATTATAGCAGTGGGTATGAAGGTGTGGCGTGAAACAGGTCCATTTTCACTTATGTTTGTCTGTGATGTTAAAATTCTGAACATAGTTGCTGTTGATAGGTATGTACATCTCACTGACACACAAGTGACTAACAGCTGTGCTGCGTTGCTTAGCAACAACAAGATGCCTCTCATGGCGAAGAATAAATCGGTGTGATCGGGGATCAAAGAGGCATCATGGAGAGCCTCACTTTATGGAGACATGCTGTGTGACTGCAAGCAGGCAGGGTTAAACTGCAGAGTTTGTGCTGCAAATAGTATTTTTGAAATGCAATTTTTGCCTGGATTTATTGTTGTATTACTTGTGTTTGTTCAATCATTTTTTTAAATAATACTTTTAATAATGACTATAACGATTTACGAAGATGCTTCAACTCTAACTAGGGCTGCACAATACATCGGTTTTTATTGTCATTGCCATATCAACTGGCTGCGACATACCACGAGAGACAGATTGTGTTAGTTGAAAGAAAATATCAGTAGAAATCTGCACTTTTTTAAGTGGTGTCTTTTATATTCAATTCAAAGTTCCGTATGTTCAATAAAAGACTGTTGGAAATGATTTCCTTTTGTTTGTTTTAAATTCAACAAGCAATTTGTTGTATCTTAGCAGAATACTGAAAGCAGCCAAGATGCAGAAGTGAGTACACTTTAATATGTGTTGTTTTATTGCAACAAAACTCGTCATCGCAATATTCAACAACGTTATCTCATATATTCCTCATATTGTGCAGCCCTAATTCTAACAAGTCTCTGCAAGGTAAAAAGATGAGAGAGATCGGGGAAAAAATGTGTAAAGTAGAGGTTCTTTGGTGTTACGGAAACCGGTCAGCACGCCCCTTTATTTTTCTTTTCTTTTCGCACACAAAAGAAAGAATATATACTGAATATTTAAACTGCTCACCTCCCTGCTCTCCTCTTCCCTCCTCCCTCCCTCTGCTCTGCTCTGACAGATAGCAGCAAAGCGTTTTTTGCCTCCGACGTGAGATCCACTTGTTTCAGTGTGGTTAAATCCGCAGGGTTAATAAGCGCCGTGGGGAGCTGCCGGAGCGGGGAGGTTGAATCGATAATCTGATAGAAGGCTTTCAAGACAAAACAAGGTGTCCTCCAGCTGTGGTGCAACTGAGCTGATTGAATCCGACGTGTTTTATTAAAAGTCCTGGCATGCTGCTGTGTAGTTTACCGCCAATTAAGGCCACCAGCCCTTTTGCCCTGCCACCTCTGCAAGATGAACACGATGCATCTGTACACACTGATCGATGGCGTGACCCGCATCTGAAAACAGGAGGTTGTCTTTGCAGGCGTCAGACTCCAGTGATCATTACCCTGTTATCTTCCTGTCTCTGTCATTACATCAGACCTAAGGGCAGTCCACACCGCCAGCATTTTGAAAGCCTTTCTGGATTGTTTTCAGGCTGGTTTCATGAACCATTCGTAGAAATAGCTACAGTAGAGCACTGTAATTTGTATGTATTCCACGTATGTTTTGCTATATGCACCACATTGACTGCTACTGTATAAGAAGACTGTGGACCAAGTAAGGTTGGGGTTAGGGTTAGGTGTTGGGTCATGAAACACAGCGCTTTCATGCCAGGGAGGGAAGTTCCGTCCTCAGGGAAAACAAAAGACTTTCACCCAGGAAACACGTGTTCATTCCTCGGGAGTGTTTCAATCCAAACCACAATCTTTTTCCTAATCCTTTTGGTGCCTAAACTTAAAGGTGCTCTAAGCGATGTCACGCGTTTTTCAGCCTAGAACATTTTTTGTCACATACAGCAAACATCTTCTCACTATCTGCTAACTGCCTGTCCCCTGAACACACTGTAAAAAAAAACCCGCGATCTCTGTAGACAGCCCAGGCTCCACAAACGGCAACAAAAACAAACTGCGCCAACCTGCACCACCAAACATAACAAACAGTGTTCCAGCCAATAACCGACAAGAAGGAGTTGGTTGAGCCATCACCGCAGCAGCGTTAGCATGTAGGCTACTTCCACAATGCGCGTTCATGACTGTTTCAGGAAGCACGAAATGGAGGGGGAGGGGACGGGATGAGGAGGAGGGAGGGGCGAGCTAGCCTCCGTTTTGTTTGACAATACTTTGAATGTCAACAAGAAGTAACGTCACCCAACGTCGCTTAGAGCACCTTTAACTAGTTGCCGCCGCATGAGGCCCACTTTTTTTTGGACTAAACTCAACTGTAACGTGCACCAAAACGACCGTCAGGTAACGGCACTCTTGTGTCACGCAACCAGACTGTGGTCGCCTATTTTCATAGGATATCATACGAATCAGTGTGCATACATTTTCATACGATATCATACGAACCCATTCACGAGAATGCATTGTTGTAGTCACCCGTCTGTCTCAGAGAACAGATATGCTTCTATTTCTACAAATGTATTAATCCACACTGACTGTGATAGACATACATGCAAATGCCCATCAAGTAACGGAAGGTGAAGCACAACAGTAGTCATTCAATTCATGCAAATCACAAACTTTCTTTTTGTTGTGAACAGGACATCCGTCTGGTTTCGTTTTTCTGATTTTTCACGTCTGTCTTCAATTGACTGGAAGTATCACGGGTACTCGACAGCCAAGTAACTTACTTATCAAAACGCCTCCATATTTAGTTTTGGCTTTGTCAATAAAGACTGTAAAAATGCGTATCCTACAAATGAGTAGAGAAAAAGACCCAACGGGAAGGAAATTTGCAGTTTCCTGACATTTGCATTTTTTATATATATATATATATATATAATTTTTCAACAGGAAAGTAAAGTAGAGGTAGACTGGAGAGAAGGCCCCTTGGGAGTCATCAAGTTTCTCTGAATATTGTGCGTATGAAAGTAGGTGATTTTGCTGAATTCTGCTTACATTGTGTAAGAACAAAAGCTCTTTCATGTACCTGCACACCTTCACATTCATTTCTTTCTGTGATGGACAGGCAGATAACACATTGTTGAGATGAGTTGTCAAATGAAAACAAAATGGAACACCAAACTTCAAGTACTGTTTGTCTTGAAACCAAATTGATTGCCAGTTTTTTTGTTACAGCCACTAATATTAAGTAACTTTCTAATTCATCCATGCAGTTTTAGTCTTGTTTATCTTACCAAACGTGCCCTCTCTCATGCTTCAACTTACTGCTACTTCAATATCTAATCAAGGCTACAATCTCTCCCAAACCTTAGCCTACAGTAAGTGCTTTGAGTGCTTTAACATACAAATGTTTAAATCATGCTTTAGTAGGAAAACAAGTAAAATACATTGTCAGGAACTATTTTGATGATAAGTAAAGTATTAACATTTTCCAACTTACCAACATTTTCCTCATTCTGTTAATAAACTCAGGAGACAGGATTTCCTGTGCTCAGGAAAAATACTGATTGGGCCATTAATGAATTAATACATTAATATGTTCTTCTTCTTTTCCTCCTGCTAATTTCACAGCTTGTTAAAAAAGAAACGATTTAAGGGCCCTATTTTAACGATCTAAGCGCCCGGCGTGAAGCGCGTGGTGCAGGTGCGTTTAGGGCGTGTCCAAATCCACTTTTGCTAGTTTGATGACGGGTCCGTGCGCCGGGCGCATGGTTCAAAAGGGTTGTACTTAGTGTCTTCATTAATTCATAGGTGTGTTTTGGGCGTAACATGCAATAAACCAATCAGAGACCATCTCCCATTCCCTTTAAAATCTTTTGCGTGTTTGTATCTTGGTACATTGCTATTATGATGGCGGATTTGCACCGTAATATTTTTATTTGTAATCTTTTGCGTGTTTGTGTGCTGCATTTTACTAATGTGCTGTTAAAATAGCAATGAAATGCTGCGCTATTGACTTTAGACCAGGTTTTTGTTGGTCAATGGTGCGTTCGCTTCCCGCTGCCTCAAGATAGCAATATGCCAAGAATGCACCTGAACACACTGGGAAAATGACTCGGTCTTAAACTAGCAAAGACACTTGCGTCAGGCTTTGCGCTGCGCTGGATGCAAGATAGGGCCCTAAATGTGAAAAACCCAGTGGAACTTTGTGGAATGACTTTATTTATAAATTTTTTTAGTACCGTGTACTTTTGTTTTGCAGCTCAGCTCAGAGCTGAAATGTCTCTTTATTGCCTGGAAAAAATAATAAGCGCTGGGTCTCACAGCTCTGCACTCTGCACAAACCTCCATCAGCGAGACTCCTGCTCCGTCTCTGCCTTGAATTCCCGCTGTGATGCTCTGAGTCATAAAGGAATCCGTCAGAGAGTTTTGCAGCCAACTGTGGAAGAATAACCTGTTCAGAGAAAGTTTGCTGAGCATGCTGTTTTCTCTTTGTGAAATCGCTGGCTTCGCATCGATCCAGTCACACCTTGGAGTATCCCAGCGACAGCACAACTACATGCCACTGGTGGACTCTGTGCAGCCGGGGGTCTCTGTCAATATGTAGCTTTATTCCTTTTTTCTGTTATTATTGGTGCAACTCCTGTGCTCTTGCCTCTACACATGGACACGCTCCAGTCTGGAGCGTGTCCATGTGTGAAGATTGTTGCAATATTTTTAATATTTTTTCTCTGCTATATCTCCCTTTTAGCCTTCCATGTTGTGGCTCCACTGCTCCACCGTATTTTATCCATGTTTGTCATTTGTTTTGTCGATGTCCTCTACTCTCTTCCTTTCACACTATCCACTACCGCCGTTCTTGCCGCTATCAACAGTCTCCGCGGTAACCTGACTCATTGTCATCATCACACACAGCCGGCAGCCAACAAACTGATCATACGTTTTTTGATCCCCAGCCAACACGACTAGTAGACTCTTAAAGTTACCAGCCAATCAGATTTTCCTATAGCCAAATTTAGTTTTTCCTAACTAACTTTACTTTAATTTTCAGCCCTTCTGGTTTGTTTCACGCCATTCCGTTTGTGTTCTCACCGTAGCTCAAAATCTATACCAAACGTTATGCACGTAGCCGACGGTTGTACAAAACGTCACAACATAAGTGTTCGTGGGAAATGTAGCCAGATATGAATACCAGATAAAGATTTATTAAGTTTTCCAAGCTAAAAACAAACAAAAACTCCCAAATTTCTTGGTAGAAAACAGACCAATCTGGAAACATTTCTGCAGCATACACAAATTACAGTGCCTTAGTTTTTGTTGCTACATGTACGAATGGTTCATGAGAACAGCCTGAGCTGCTTTACAGTTTAGCAAGTTAGCTTGCTAACTCGTTGGGACTAGGTAAACTCTAGGTGTCAGCTGAAAAAGTTGCATTACGAATCGTAGACTCAGTGCCAGTAACGTTTCTGTGTGATGATGATGGAGAATGTAACAGGCCTCTGCTGCTCTTGCGGCTCATTCTTTGACATGTGTTCTATAAATGATTGCTGCTAATTTCAACAATTCCTCCTCTTCTCCATGCTTTTGGACAGATGGACTCACAGATTGATACACTCAGAGCCAGAATATGTGTGTGTGTGTGTGTGTGTGTGTGTGTGTTTCTGAGACAGTGAAAGACACTCAGTAAAACAGATGACAAACTGGAATTGAAGCAGTTATTGTCAGATGACAATCTTCCTGTCAGCTCGGTCCACGTTCACACTCAACAAATCCAAAAATAAAACTGTTCATTGGCTGTCTGTCCGTCTGCTTGCTTTCTTGCACCTCATAGTACTCTCCAGATTTCCCCACACATTTTCACCATGGTTCAGAAACCGAGAGAGGCAGGAGTCACCCAATGGTGCATCTAATTCAATTAACAGTTTCAAATCGAGAGCAGCAGCAGCTGGTTCTGAAGTATACGCACTGGTCCTGGACTTGCGTGTGAGCCTTGGATTGAACACATACCATGTTTGAATACTAGTAGGATACACCAAAGATCAATCAATAACTGACTGTGTCTTCATAAGACTCATGTCTCTGGTTCCTCAACACTAACATGAAGATGATTACCATGATCCATACCTTGATGCCATGACTTGGCCAAAATACATAACAGCTGACTAATTCTTCACCCTCTCACAGCTAGGGAACAGAACAAAACCACCAATACTTTTTGAGTAGCGCCCGAAATGTGTAGATATGTGGAAGAGGATTAGGGCCACATGTGAAAAATGTATTTGGAGTTCTGAGTTTAAAGTCAGAATTCTCACTAACCCTAACCCTAGTTAGTTAGCTAGTTAATATGATATCGTCTTGATGATAGCGGTCTTTATAGTTAAGTTCAGCTGACAAAAAATGACTGTCATGGCAGTTAAGTTTAGGTAACAAAACGACTAGTTAATATTAGAAAAAAAGATTGTGGTTTGGGTTAAAACACCGGTCCCCTTAATTAGTACTCCTGGGACACAAACAACAGTTTCCTGGGAGAAAGTCTTATGTTTTCCCCTTAACTTTTTTTGGGACACAGACTTCGCTCCCCTGCTTGAAAGCCCTTTGTTTTTATACAGCGACAGTCAATGTGTTGCACACAGTAATAAATAAGTGGAATACATACAAATTACTACTTTTCACAGCTATATGTACGAATGGTCCGTACGAACTGCCTGAACCTTTAAGCCACGTGTCAAACTCAAGGCCCGCGGGCCAAATCCGGCTCCTCGCAAATTCAGTTTAGGTTCACAATCACCTTTGGCCCACCTAGTTGTGCTCCTAACCAAAAACTGTTTTTCAACTTGCAATTTCGTGACACTCAAAGCAGAATTTGGCAAATTTGCCGACTTTGAGACTCAGAAATTCCCCCAGAAGCAGAGAGTTTGCATATTCCGGCTGTGAAAGAGCTTGTTGTGAGTCAGCTGTGTGGTAGCCTACTTAGAAAATGTAATCACTGTTTTGCTTGATTTGCTAAATTCTAGGAAGGCTGTGGAACTTCTTTGCTGACTTTTTCAGGGCTTTATGTGGACCAAACTGTAAGTGAGAAGACTATATGAGACATGCAATAATTGAGTCAAAGATATTTGACTTTTTCGATGAAATAAAAGCATGTCAATAAACTATACATGTCTGGCCCTTGATGTGATTCTCTTTTTCCTGTGTGGCCCTTAGCAAAATTGAGTTTGACACCCCTGCTTTAAGCCCTTTGGTTTTCATTTGACACAGATATTGGGCATTAGCTGATTTAAAGGTAAGAAAATGTAAAATAAAATAAAACCAACTATGTAACTGTGGAAATTACAATACAAAGAGCCTGTTTTGGGTAAGGTATTATTAGGTTCAGGCAGACAATCAAAGCAAGGAAACCCTGAATCCAAACACAGTGGAGAATTTATATTTCCCAGCAGATCTACGTGGAGGAGCTACAGTGAGGGAAGGGACTGCTGGAGAAATCAACAAGTGATTTCCTCTGCCTGCTCTGATGCTACCTTAATTAGGAATCTGATATTTTATAAATGGATGAAATGAGTTTCGTATGCTCTGTTGAACTGGTCAGGTGGGATTTATGGTTAACAAATGTCATGGCCCTATTCAGATTCATGCTGAATGGGAGGCTGAATGAGGAGGACTCGTGCAGAGAGATGAGAGGGGCGGAGGGCTTCGTACATCTCATTTGGGCTCTGCTACTTGATTAATGTGGCCCTTCTTTTCAGATTGGGTATTCACCAAGAATTCTGATGAGACAATCAGATTTCCACTGTAACATTATTCCCGCAGCACAATGAATGAACGCACTCTTCATTGGGGCCTATTGTTTTAATGATGGATTGCGCGCTGCATTTTGAGAAAATTGAATACATTAGAGATCAAGTTTTAACAAGATCATGGAAGTTTTGCAAGCGCAGCTATTCTACAAATATAATGAAGTTGAAGACTTAAAGTTACTTTCCCTGTTTTTATGTTTCTTGATGTTACTAAAAGGTAAGTGATTTTTAGATGGCGCAGAATAACGTGACCGTGTAATGTGAAAGGGTCACTTATTAATGCCGAACCCGCTAAAAATAAATAACTTTAAGCTTTGGCGTTTGACAGGTAGCTTAACAGACATGCCTGGGCTCTCTCCATGTAGAGTCAGAAGCTTGACACTCAAATATTTAGTTTACAACAGTCTTAGGGAAGCAATACATGGTTTTCAAGGGACATGACAAGGTGTCCTTTTATACATTACTGTAGTTTCTGATATACACCTCCAGAAAATACCAGTACTTTACATATCAGGTCACCTCTGGCCTCATCCATTTCACACATACAATAAAACCGACAGCAGGACAGTCCCCTTTTGTCGACTAAATTACAACACTGCACTTAACTGTTATGTTACCGGTCACCACATGACCGGCTGGTGGCTACTGTAATTTCGTGGGATATCATACGAATTGTTGTGTTTTCATGTGATATCATACCAGAGATGGGGACTCAAGTTTGAGACTCAGACTCGAGTCGCATTTAAGGCGCACACACAGTGACTTGAGACTTTTCCTATATATATATATATATATATATATATATATA
Source organism: Sander vitreus (assembly GCF_031162955.1). Taxonomy (NCBI): domain Eukaryota; kingdom Metazoa; phylum Chordata; class Actinopteri; order Perciformes; family Percidae; genus Sander; species Sander vitreus. The sequence goes on from NC_135867.1 coordinate 1,795,874, forward strand.
TATATATATATATAAAACCTGTAATCTACCTACGTAACACGTAACGTATCTGCTGCGTGCAGTCACACGTGAGAGAGGACAACAAACTTGATTCTAGCTCAGAGACTTGAGACTTGACTTGGACTCTAGCTCAGAGACTTGTGAACATCTCTGTATCATACAAACCGATTTCTTCGCCATCCTAGGAAATGGAAATCTGCATACTGCTCTGCTGATTTGAATGGGAATGTCAATTCTGCTCTGATTCTATTTGTATTGTCTTAGCATTATTATTCCGGGGAATGAGTGGAACCCACTTTTTTGACATTTTTCTTTCAACTTAGACGTGTTTCATTCACATTCTCAAATCTGGGGTTCCAAAACTTCAGGATGTACTGAGGTTTCTGCAAGACTGGAGCGAGCACACGGCATTGTTATCATGTTCAAAGTTGCTCACGTATTTGCCCACACCTACTGCATGTCCCCTCATCCATTACTGTCACATAAAACAAAAACCACCAGGAAATGGCTTTATTAGACATTCTCCATGGTGAGGCGTCAGCTTTGTGCCATTTTAGTAAACCCCAGCAGCTTTAAAAAGGGAGTGACTGAGGAAGTCAATCAGCAGACGAGCTTCTGACAATTTGATTAATTAAATGTCAATACCAGTTGCTTTATGACTGATAAGTCTAGTTTTGCAGCCACTGCTGAATACAACCTTTGATGCAAGTTTTAGAATTTCATACTTGTTTGTGGTGCGTTTAGTACATCAGAATTTGGTTGGGTACGTGTGTGTGTGTGTGTGTGTGGATAGATTCTCGCCCAATTCAATTACTCCATCCATTAATCTGTTTTTCAATAAACCAAAGTTAATTGATCAAAGTTTAATGAAAGTTCCCTGTGCACCTGGGAAAAACGGCTATAAATGGCTCTAAGTAGCAAATAGATGTGGAGAGTGGGAGTAGTTTCAATTCCTGACGCACTCAATCAGAGCTTATGAAATGAGGCAGGCTGATGGAGCGGGTGAAATACAATGACACGCTACCTCTCGCACTAGAAAGGAAAACCCATCTCATCATGCTCACAATAATTTCACCTCACAGGAAAATATCTCTGTTGTTTGTAGGAGACGTAAGAAATAGACTGTTGGTGATGGAGGATTTTTTTTTTTTTTATTGAATTAAGCAAAACCTGAAATTGTCATTGCAATGTTGTATTAATATGATGAAGACCCAATGCTCTAGTACAGTTGCTGTTTGGTGTAATTTCCTAGAGCCTAGAAATTATGTCTATGCTATACTTTGCAATTCGTTTTAGGGTCAAATGTAATGGCAACAAAACATTTTAAGGAATGATTCATAATATGCTGTAATTACACAACAATTGTGGTTTAAAGGCATGAAATCCTGACCAAAACCTTCGACACCTAAATTACCCTGTCCTTCAACAAACATTCTAAAGCCTAATCATGCTTTTGACAGACTAACAAATGTAGCTGTAATTGATTGTTATGAAGAAAATCATAATTTCTCATGCCATGCAAACAGTTTTGATTTTGTAGGGTTTCAATCAAACTTGGGTTGATGAATCATTATTATTGAGGCCATGAAAGTGTGAAAGTGTATACCGTGACCTTACTTAGGGACTTTCGCGGCTGTCCAGCTGACAGAGTCAAGGCAGCGGCCATCTGTGATGATGTGTGGGCGGAAAGTTGAGTTGATGTAATGAGCCAGATAAGCAGTGACAAGAGGAGAAGCCATGTGGAAGAATCGTGCATCCATCTCTATCTGCAACAGGTCACCGGGTCATGTTCACGGACATTGAAATCTCATGCGTTAAGAATTTCTGAAACAAGAAGCCCGGGTTGAGTCTATGGTTGCATCCGCTATCACTTACTCTGCCCTACATACAAAAAATAAAAAGTAGAGGTGATAAATAAATAAGGTGACTAAATAGGGGTCAGCCCTATGTTCCCACATTTCTAAGATTCTTCTTAAAATGAGGCCCTATGTTAGGGTTAGGGTTACATTCCATCTGTAGTCCACTGCTACTGGATAATAGGTTGGTGTAATTGGCTACCAAATTGGGAGAAAGGGGGATAAAATCTGATACTAATTTATGAAAAAGGACATGTGGGAACATAGGGCCTAATTTTGGAAAAAAAATCTTAGAAATGTGGGAACATAGGACTGTGGGAACATAGCCACGCTCCCACTAAATATAAGAGTGCCAAATTTCGGTATAAGGTGGCAGGTTGAGGTTGTGGATGGGTCAAAGAAACAGGACTTTTAAACAGGAGACGAGGGTTTGACTCCGTTTGACAATGAAAGTAAACGGCTTTTAACTTAACGAATGTCATGTTCTGCGTCACATGCGTCACCTTCAGGAAGTGAAGTAAAGTCTGATTTTAACCCAAACCATCATCTTTTTTTATAATTAACTAAGTACTTTTGGTGCCTAAACTTTACCAAACTGTGAACATTTCACATCGTAAAGTGTTTAAAATCGAGATCTTTACGTTCAAAACTGCGACCGACGTTCTCTGGTTTAGATATGTGGTTGTATTTAGGCCACCACTAGGGGCTAGATTTTATGAAATGCTCCTGTGGGTCGTATTAGAGGGTAGGAACAAACGGCTCATATCGTCGTATGGATTGAAAGACTTTCCGTATGAAACGTACAGTATATCAATGTAGCCTGACGTCGTCATACTCAGATTCTAGTCAGAATATAAGTCTGATACTGCTCCATTGGGCTGTGATTATGGGGTGTGTTTCAACCGAACAAAATATAGGCCCCAAATCCCCCAAAACATATCTTAATATAGTTTAACTGGAGCACGATGACGTGAGGCTGCATAATTATCCCTGAAGGCACATTCTGCTGCGGAGGCTTCAGGCTTCATAATCTGCTGCTGCAAGGCTTTCTACTGTCATGTACGAAGAAGAAAAAAGTAGTTCTTCTAGTTTCTTCTTTACCCTCTTCTTTGCTCAAGAAAGCAAACAGCAAACTTTTGATCTCAAACGAATTTTAGTTTGAGTGCTTTTGTTCTTTCATCACACCATTTCCCTGGTGTGGCTGTTACTCTATGAGAACTTACAGGATTCAGACAGACAGAGGATCAATGGACTTTGCTGCAGGTGTGATTAAATTGTTATTTGGTTCACCCTTTGAATCCTTTGCAATTGCTACATATCTAAGCTACAAACAGAGCCGCCTTCCAAGCTACAGGAAGTGAGTGTTTGATACTCAGCATTTGGTTTTGGGTAGTCTCGCATCTCGCATGCTAGTCTTGCATTGTCAAACCTATCTCCACAGCACTGTGGAGTAGGGTCTGGCTACACCACAGATGCATTCTGGGATAGGAGAACCAAAACGCTCTGGGTTGTTTGCATTTCTTTAAACCAATTACAATCCTCCTGGGCGGCGCTAAGCTCCGGATGCAGCGACGGTGGCTCAGCAAAATAGTATTGGTAAGGAACTTGGTTTGGTGGAACATTTGCACCCCACAAAAGAAAACGCCACATCCAATATTAAATGAAGTTAACTGTTGACACAATACAGTAACATGATCTATTTAAATTAGCTGATACATGGTTAAACCTAATTGGCTTTACCAGTGTATCTCTGTGTGTACTTCGTCCACAGCAATCCCACCAATCGGTCCCAAAACGTCCCAGTGAGAGAGGAAATGCCGTAACCATATTCTTAGTCAATCTTTACAATCATTCCCCGAAAGAACCAAGCAGACCTGCCTTGTTGCACCATCCAAATGTTCTTGCTAGCTCAAAGTCAACACACAAAAAGTGGAAGGTGAGGGACATCCAGCGCATAAGAGGAGTGAGAAGTGGCAGTCATGTTCAATTCCCCCACACTTGCCTCCGTGCCCCCTCTGATGTAAAGATAGAGATGGACGCAGATAGTCTTGCTTGTCCAGGTAGTCTGGATCGTAGCCACCTTCACCTCTGATGTTTACATTTGAAAACCTCTACTGGCCAGGCTAGCAGAGTAGAGCAGGAGACTGGTTAGTTGATTTCCTGATCCTGATGAGCGACTCGTAGCCACATGCCATCACCGTCCAACGTCAACCACATAAAGCACAACCAATATTTGTAAAAAAGACAATTGAACATACATTTTGTGGAGCTGACGGAAAGGCGACTGGAGAGGTCTGTACCTCCTAGAACTATTTACATCTGTAAGTTCAAAGTCAATATTGTTTTCTGTGAAAATAAAGTTTTTGATCCATTTGAACAATTATATAAAGGGCTGTTTGACAGGATTTCCCAGCTAACAAATGTTTGACTCTCAAATTGATGTAGGGTTGTCCTCTTGTCATTCTGCAAGTATAAATCATTCGCTTTTATTTCAAGAGGTCTTTGAGGGTGAACCGTTTGTCGCACAGTGCTTCAAAATAGGACCAAAACCATCTTCAACGTGTGATATTTTCTTTTATAATGTTGACCTGCGTGATACGGAGCATCATGTCTTATTCAGCCCTAATCTCATATTCCTGGATGCAGATTCACTGGAATGTGAAGAAGCAATATAACTCAAGCTGGAAAACAGGAATCCTTTCCTCATTTATTATTTATTCACTCTGCTCGCTTCCAGCTTCTTTTCAAGTTTAGCAAAACTGGCAGGCTGTGCTAACATTCAGCTCCAGTGTATTATTTATGCAAGATAATTGTCAGTGTGTATGAGTGTGTGTGTGTGTGTGTGCGTATATATATATATATATATATCACTCAACCACAAACATAACTTTCAACAGAGTCTTCGGCCATTTTTTACACCTATAGTTCGTCTGCTCTGGTCCCAATCAGTTGATGAGTTTGTAAACTTGGAGCGTTTCCCCCTTGGTTCGGTTTCCTTTCACACAGAGAAAAATTGTGAACCAAAGTGAAGAACGTTCACTCCCATTTAGCTCAAACTTGCGGTGTACACCTGGTACCTTGGTCGGATCATGTTCTCACCACAAATGTAATGTACCGAAGCGTAGCAAAGTTTGTTTGTACCCGAACTGAGACCTTGAGTAGGTGGTCTCGGTTCAGTAAGTCTATATCCTTGATGTTCTACTTCCGGGATGTCACTCTTATAGGCCGTATATGCGTTGCCTTGGGCTTCCTTTCTGTTGGCATTTTTAAATTCCGGTGGGGTTATGAGGACTATGGTTAACTGCTCCTCAGATCTCTGCAGGGTAAATCCAGACAGCTAGCTAGACTATCTGTCCAATCAGAGTTTTCTGTTGCACGACTAAAACAACTTTTGATAGAGCACATGTTCCACCAAAACAAGTTCCTTCCTGAGGCTATTTTGCAGAGGCACTGTTGCGCCGTCCAGCACTTAGCACCGCCCAAGACGATTGTGATTGGTTTAAAGAAATGCCAATAAACCAGAGCACATTTTTCTCCCTTCCTGGAGTGCTGTGTGGACTAGCCAGACCTTCCTCCTCTTCCGCGCCACGGTGGAGGAGGGTCTGGCAAAGCGAGACTACGGTTTGGTTGTTTTGGTCCGCACCCGAATGTGATTGCTGTGTTCACACCTGCCCAAACGAACCGCACCAAGAGGGTAAATGCTCTAGGATTCGATTCAACCGAACTAAACAAGGCAGGTGTGAAAACGCCTGTAGTCTAAGCATAGAGACATACAACCTTGGTAAAGTGTTTTGCCAAGGTATATGGAAAGTCAAACTGTATAAATATAGAGAAATACTCCACTACAAGTAAAAGTCCTGCGTTCAAAATGTGCAGAAGTATTCTAAGTAAATTGTACATACAGGCTATTTACTGTGTAATACTAGTTCTAATAAAAATCTTCCCTTGTGAGGGATTTATTATTATTTAAGACAATATTAGATTGTTAATACGGATGCATCAAATAAGTCAGTAGCATTAAATGTACTCTGTTGCTGTACTCCCCCCCACTGATTCTCTACTCCATTCTGTACTACTACTACTACTACGTTCTATACTACTATGATGATTTAATCTGTGTTCAAGCACTAAAAGCCATCTGACATTTCAGCAATGTGTTGTTTTCTGCAGGTGGAGTAGTTATTACCCAGAGGCAAACATGGAAGGCGTTTTATCTTGATGAGGTTTGTCAGCAGCACATCCCCCGAGGTCGACACTGACACAACTCAAGGCCACTGTCTGCTGTCTGGCAGTGCAGTCCAAATGAAGGCCACTCTAATACAGTCCTGACTGGAGTGACTTACACTCAGTTCAACATTGAAATCCATCAGCCATTACACAGAAATCAAATGTACCTCAGTAATTGTCAGTTTGTCAGGAATGGCTTGGACCCAAATGCAGTCTAGATGATTTCTTAAACAAAAATGAAGTACATACCAAAAGTGTCCAGAAAGCAACAGAACAGGATCTCAAAAACTGGAACTCAGAGACAAAAGGTAGACTCCAGACACGAACACACTCACAGAACACACAGCAACAGAATACACGGCAAACAGCATGAACAGCAACAGAAACGTAATACTCCCACAAAAAACAAAGACAACACAGAGACTAAATACACAGGTTAACAAGGACTAACAAGAAACAGGTGACACAACAGGTGAAACAAATCAGGGCAGGGCAGAACAATCAAACAGGCGGGAAAACAAAAGACAGGAAGTAAACTAGACAGGACTAAGGAGACAAGACAGGCTTCAGACAGGAAACAGAACATCACAATCATGACAGTACCCCCTCCAAGGGACGGATCAGGAAGAAGTTGGCCTAACCGCCGACAAAACACGAGGGGCTGGAGTCAGCCGGACAGCCGACAAAAGCAAAGTCTGTGGGACGCTGGAGATGGGCGAAGTCTCAGGGGTACCGTGAAAGGGCATAGTCACTGGGGCAATCTCAGGGACAGTCTCAAGGACGCCGCAACCCGGCAAAGTCACTGGGGTGTCGGAGACCGACAAAGTCGCTGGGGCGCCAGTCAGCCAAGACTCTGGGAGAATGGTCAGCGTAGACTCTGGGATTTCAGTCGACGTAGACTCTGGGAGAACGGTCAGCTCAGGAACTCTGGTCCGCTCTGGCACTGGAACGCCGGTCCGCTCTGGCACTGGAAGAGTGGTCATCGAAGACTCTGGACAACTGGAAGACTCTTGAAGAGCTGTCATCAGAGACTCTGGACGGCTGGACGTCAGTTGAGACTCTGGACGGCTGCGGAGGTTCTGGACGGCTGGACGTCTGCGGAGGTTCTGGACAGCTGGACGTCAGCTCGGGAAAACTAGTAGACTCAGGACCAGAAACACTGGTCAGCACAGACTCGAGGTTGCTGGAGACCTCGGGCTCTGAACCACTGGACAGCACAGGCTCGGAACTGCTAGACAGCAAGGGCTCAGATCCGCTGAACAGCACGGGCTCGGAAACATTGGAGAGCACGGGCTCTGGTCCACTGGACAACTCGGGCTCTGGTCCACTGGAGAGCGGTTGAACCAGTGCATGGCATCGGGGACCATGTCGACCACGTCCTCTCTTGCGGCCTCCACGGTTCCCAGAAAATATGGCCAGACGGGTCCCTTCAAAAGACTGCTCAGGGGAGCTGCAGGAAGGCGAACTGGACCGTAGATCATCAGCCTCCTCAGTCCGTCTAGCACATTTAGCTAGGTGCTGGAAAACAGTCACATAAGTCTCTGGCTCACTACCAGGCGGAGAAATGTCAGGACTAGGCATAGTGGCCAGAGGAGCAGGCAGGTTAACAAACCGATCCTGTAGCCACAATGCTAGCAGACCGAGAAGTAGGCAGGCTAGTGGTAGCTAACTGGCTCGGAAAATAACGAGGAACTGGCAAGGGAGGTAGCTGACTGCTAGAGGGCTGGAGAGAAGACAACCTGTTAACATGTTGAGATGAAGGCTCACAGCCAGGGGTCTCTAGGAAGTCCTGTATCCACTCAGGCAAGGAGCTCCTGAGCCAGGGGCCGAGTGGATCCCTTACGGTGGGCTAACCTTAGAGCTGCCTGTTTAACCTCCCAACTAGGTGCTCTCTTCCACTCTCCAAAAACACACATAAGAGTGTAGGTCAAATCATAAAGTTCATCCTCTAAATATTCCGCTGGGTCCGTCATGGTGGGAGCGTTCTGTCACGGTTTGTCAGAAATGGCTTGGACCCAAATGCAGTTTAGATGATTTATTTAACAAAAATGAAGTACATACCAAAAGTGTCCAGAAAGCAACAGGCAAAAACTAATTCCAGAACAAACAGAACAGGATCTCAAAAACTGGAACTCAGAGACAAAAGGTAGACTCCAGACACGAACACACTCACAGAACACACAACAACAGAATACACGGCAAACAGCATGAACAGCAACAGAAACGTAATACTCCCACAAAAAACAAAGACAACACAGAGACTAAATACACAGGTTAACAAGGACTAACAAGAAACAGTTGACACAACAGGTGAAACAAATCAGGGCAGGGCAGAACAATCAAACAGGCGGGAAAACAAAAGACAGGAAGTAAACTAGACAGGACTAGGGAGACAAGACAGACTTCAAAATAAAACAGGAAACAGAACATCACAATCATGACAGTAATCCCAGGATGTTATGTTAATAATCTAGTTGAAAAATACAGTCATCCATCCGTGTGCCTTGTTATAGTTATGATAGGTGTCCACTGTCAAGCGGTATTTTTCTGCTTCCCATTCATTTCTATGGGAGCATCTGTGCAATGCATTATGGTAGCGTGGCGGGGTCTTTGGAGAAGCGGGTCATTTTTACCTGTATACTTAATCTGTATGTTTTTCTTTTTTAATGCACTGTAAAGTGTCAATAAAAGGCACCCTAAAGTAAAATGCATTATTATTACTAATAAACTTCTCAATCAAAGCTTGTACAAGGAATAAATATAGCCCCATTTCTATCCATAACTTTAAGATTACTACCGATGTTTTTCTAAATGTTAATACAATTGTTTAATTTCTCTTACTTCAGAGCAAGACAGTGTTTCAGTGTTTGGTTTTTTTGATAGACTGACTTAGAACAACCTGATCTCACAAATCTGTGGCAGTTTCACGGAATCGCCGAAGATTCCGTGACGGTCCCACAGATCCGATGCCTATGTAAGTCAATGACAGGCATCATCCGTGGTCTACGCACGGATTTCCTGATCACAGCATGTTTCTTTCTGCCAGTCGGGCTGCCGCAGAGAAGCTGTATAGCTTTGCTATTATTGGTATTTTTATCCCAGTAACCGCTGTTTTCTCCATCTCCATCTCCATCTTCGTCCGCTTATCCGGGGTCAGGTCGCGGGGGTAGCAGCTCCAGCAGGGGACCCCAAACTTCCCTTTCCCGAGCCACATTAACCAGCTCCGACTGGGGGATCCAGAGGCATTCCCAGGCCAGGTTGGAGATATAATCCCTCCACCTAGTCCTGGGTCTTCCCCGGGGCCTCCTCCCAGCTGGACGTGCCTGGAACACCTCCCTAGGGAGGCGCCCAGGGGGCATCCTTACCAGATGCCCGAACCACCTCAACTGGCTCCTTTCGACGCGAAGGAGCAGCGGCTCTACTCCGAGCTCCTCACGGATAACTGAGCTTCTCACCCTATCTCTAAGGGAGACGCCAGCTACCCTCCTGAGGAAACCCATTTCGGCCGCTTGTACCCTGGATGTTGTTCTTTCGGTCATGACCCAGCCTTCATGACCATAGGTGAGGGTAGGAACAAAAACTGACCGGTAGATTGAGAGCTTTGCCTTCTGGCTCAGCTCTCTTTTCGTCACAACGGTGCGATAAATTGAATGTAATACCGCACCCGCTGTGCCGATTCTCCGACCAATCTCCCGCTCCATTGTCCCCTCACTCGCGAACAAGACCCCAAGGTACTTGAACTCCTTCACTTGGGGTAAGGACTCATTCCCTACCTGGAGAAGGCACTCCATCGGTTTCCTGCTGAGAACCAAGGCCTCCGATTTAGAGGTGCTGATCCTCATCCCAGCCGCTTCACACTTGGCTGCGAACGGATCCAGTGAATGCTGAAGGTCACAGGTCGATGATGCCATCAGGACCACATCATCTGCAAAAAGCAGCAATGAGATCCCCAGCCCACCGAACTGCAACCCCTCTCCACCCCGACTACGCCTCGATATCCTGTCCATAAATACTACAAACAGGATTGGTGACAAAGCGCAGCCCTGGCGGAGGCCAACTCTCACCTGAAACGAGTCCGACTTACTGCCGAGAACCCGGACACAGCTCTCGCTTTGGTCGTACAGAGATTGGATGGCCCTGAGAAGGGACCCCCTCACCCCGTACTCCCGCAGCACCTCCCACAGTATCTCCCGGGGCACCCGGTCATATGCCTTCTCCAGATCCACAAAACACATGTAGACCGGTTGGGCATACTCCCAGGCTCCCTCCAGGATCCTTGCGAGAGTAAAGATCTGGTCCGTTGTTCCACGACCAGGACAGAATCCGCATTGTTCCTCTTCAACCTGAGGTTCGACTATCGACCGAACCCTCCTTTCCAGCACCTTGGAGTAGACTTTACCGGGGAGGCTGAGAAGTGTGATACCCCTGTAATTGGCACACACCCTCTGGTCCCCCTTTTTAAAAAGGGGAACCACCACCCCGGTCTGCCACTCCTTAGGCACCGTCCCAGACTTCCACGCAATGTTGAAGAGGCGTGTCAACCAAGACAACCCCTCCACACCCAGAGCTTTAAGCATTTCTGGACGGATCTCATCAATTCCTGGGGCTTTGCCACTGTGGAGTTGTTTAACCACCTCAGCAACCTCCACCAGGGAAATTGACGACAATCCCCCATCATCCTCCAGCTCTGCCTCTACCATAGAGGGCGTATTAGTCGGATTTAGGAGTTCCTCAAAGTGCTCCTTCCACCGCCCTATTACCTCCTCAGTTGAGGTCAACAGCGTCCCATCCTTACTGTACACAGCTTGGATGGTTCCCCGCTTCCCCCTCCTGAGGTGGCGAACGGTTTTCCAGAAGCACCTTGGTGCCGACCGAAAGTCCTTCTCCATGTCTTCTCCGAACTTCTCCCACACCCGCTGCTTTGCCTCTTTCACGGTACAGGCTGCAGCCCTTCGGGCCCTTCGGTACATTGCAACTGCCTCCGGAGTCCTCTGGGATACCATATCCCGGAAAGACTCCTTCTTCAGTCGGACGGCTTCCCTGACCACCGGTGTCCACCACAATGTTCGTGGGTTACCGCCCCTTGAGGCACCTAAGACCCTAAGACCACAGCTCCTCACCGCAGCTTCAGCAATGGAAACTTTGAACATTGTCCACTCGGGTTCAATGCCCCCAGCCTCCACAGGGATGCACAAAAAGCTCTGCCGGAGGTGTGAGTTGAAAGTCTGTTGGACAGGGGCCTCCTCCAGACGTTCCCAATTTACCCGCACTACCCGTTTGGGCTTACCAGGTCTGTCCAGAGTCTCTGACCCAACTCACCACCAGATGGTGATCGGTTGACAGCTCCGCCCCTCTCTTCACCCGAGTGTCCAAAACATACGGCCTCAGATCAGATGAAACAATTATAAAATCGATCATTAACCTTTGGCCTAGGGTGCTCTGGTACCAAGTACACTTATGAGCATCCCTATGTTCGAACATGGTGTTCGTTATAGACAATCCATGACTAGCACAGAAGTCCAACAACAAACAACCACTCTGGTTTAGATCAGGGAGGCCGTTCCTCCCAATCACGCCTCTCCATGTGTCTCCATCATTGCCCACATGCGCGTTGAAGTCCCCCAGCAGAACTATGGAGTCCCTGACTGGAGCCCCATGCAGGACTCCACTCAAGGTCTCCAAGAAGGCCGAATACTCCGACCTCTTGTTTGGTGCATATGCACAAACAACAGTCAGAGTTTTCCTCCCCACAACCCGCAGGCGTAGGGAGGCGACCCTCTCGTCCACCGGGTTAAACTCCAACGTAGCGGCGCTCAGCCAGGGGCTTGTGAGTATCCCCACACCCGCCCGGCGCCTCATACCCTGTGCAACTCCGGAGAAGAAAAGAGTCCAACCCCTATCCAGGAGTATGGTTCCAGAACCGAGACTGTGAGTAGAGGTAAGCCCCACCAGATCTAACCGGTAGCGCTCCACCTCCCGCACAAGTTCCGGCTCCTTCCCCCACAGAGAGGTGACATTCCACGTCCCCAGAGCCAGCGTCTGCTGCCCAGGTCTGGTCCGTCGAGGCCCCTGACCTTCACTGCCACCCATATGGTTTTAATCAACATTTATTCACCAGATCGTATCATGGTTTATATATATTTCTTTTAATGTTATTATTTCGGTCTATTTTGGCCAGGGAAGCTGGATTGCTTTGTTGTTTATGGATATTTTTAAAACTATAATGCTACATCTAGCAACATATATTTAGATATTATGCATTTCTTTATTTTAATAATATTATTTTGGTCTTATTACCGGTGAAATATTACAGTATGCTGTAAAACAGAACACGATATGATCCGAGCTGGGCGCATGCAAAGCCGATTTCCCACAATGCAATGTGTGCATTCATTTCAGAGAATCAGACAGCGATCAGCGGGTTTTTAACGCCAGTATCGCTTCAATGTACATATATATAATCAGTGGTTTAGTCACCAGCAACAACACGTTGCTCAGCTTTGTTCCAGTAAGTTATGCACCGTAATAACGTTTAAAACAATCAGCTGAAGACTCCGGAAGTGACGTATAATTACTGCACGGCGTCTGTGAAAGCTTGCTGCACGTTGTAGCCTATGTGAGAATTTGTACAATAAATATACCAATAATGAAAAAATTGTGTTTTATGCTTATGTTTGACTTATTAGCATTTGTTTTGACTTGTTCTGTTGTTAAAAACCAAAAATAAACTACTTACAAAAAGAAGCATTTTTTTTATTTTATTTACAATGCATCGTTATTTAAAAATGTTTTTTTCTAATTTCATGGTTGATGAATGTTAATAGCAAAGACTAAAGGGAAAAAACACATGAGCATATGTATGTGTGGGACTTACTTTGATTTAACATCACACTGCATTATTAGTTGTTTTAAATAAATGACTTTTTTTTAGTTAAATGTTTTATTAGCACCATTTATCATTCAGACATACAGAACAGATTCCACAATATGAACCTGGTAATATTGGATGGTGCACAGAATAGAGAAACACAAAATGAGCAAATAACTGACTTTTTTGAAATATCAATTTATGGTAGGCCTAACATATTAATTATTATATTCAGAAGATGATCCTCATATCAATCACCGTGGTTACAGCTTGTAGCCATATAGCCTTCAAAATTAAGAAGGGACGAGTTTTAGGAAGCATTTCAGGAAATTAAAAGGATAAGCAGATTGTTGCTGAGGTTTTTGTTTACAGAGATGTAGCTTTGTTTCTGTACATATAAAACATGTGTTTTGGCATTTATTTCACAAACTGAGGAGTTGGTTGTGACGTTGTGACATGGGTCAGAGGGTATCAGAGGTCATATATGATGAACCAATCAACGGTCTCTGCTCCTATAGGCACCTTGGTGTTTACACCTTTGGCTGGAAGGCCCGTGTTCAGTGTGTTATCATTTAGAGCAGACACTCACGGTGAATCACAGGGTTTATGTTATACAAGGCTGCATTACAGAGCATATTCATATGTCAGAAAGCATGACAATATCTAAAAACATCTCATTTAAAGTTTGGTTGTCAGGTGACTGTCATGAAGGTTGTGGAGAGGAATAGAAACTATAGGCAAGCACAGAGAATATGGTCTGATTTTTATTCTCCATGCCAAGTAGCTCTTATCCTCTGCTGGCACCCCAATGTAAACTAAATATTTCTAAACTATAGGCCTAATTTGGACCTACCTCAATTAAAACTTTAAATAATGTTTGCTTAAAGCTGGTTGTGGAATAGCTTTCATGATATAATGCATATGGTTGTGTGTAGGTCTTGTCACTGTTTGTGAAAGATGAGCAATAGATTGTGGCTGATAACGTGCTTCATTCTGGCTGCATATCACTTTGTTTATGTTTTTTTATTGTAATTATATGTCAGCTGTATGATAAAACAATATGTCAAGTGTTATGTGTGAAGCATTTGAACTCAAGGCAGATATCCCTCTGGGGACAATAAAGTATCACCTGCAAAGTGGTCTCCATGATATAGTAAAAATTAAAACCTTGTCGTAGGACTATAGCAAACACATGGTTGGAAAGTTCTCAACCTGGAGAGTAACATATGTCAGTCTGAAGAGGATACATTACTCCTGCTTTGAAATATTGACCTCTGAACCTTGAACCCAGTACATCTTTGAAGACTTGTCATTTAGCAACAGAAGGTGCTACACACATAGGACCAGCTGTTATAGAAGGTACTACACACATAGGACCAGCTGTTATAGAAGGTACTACACACATAGGACCAGCTGTTATAGAAGGTACTACACACATAGGACCAGCTGTTATAGAAGGTACTACACACATAGGACCAGCTGTTATAGAAGGTACTACACCCATAGGACCAGCTGTTATAGAAGGTACTACACCCATAGGACCAGCTGTTATAGAAGGTACTAAACACATAGGACCAGCTGTTATAGAAGGTACTACACACATAGGACCAGCTGTTATAGAAGGTACTAAACACATAGGACCAGCTGTTATAAAAAGCTCTGGACCTCAGCTGTCATGTAGATATGGTCAACAAAGTTTACCCACTGTAAGCACTGTCAAATATGGTAATAAGCTATTTTCTATATATTCAGCGATTAGGTTTTTAAAATCTGATGACACCAGTGTGTTCCCCATCCCAAAGAATTCCCAGGGTGTATCCAAAATTCTACACTACCAACTTCTAATTATGAGAAAAACGTTATTACGGTGCATAACTTACTGGAACAAAACAGAGCAACGTGTTGTTGCTGGTGACTAAACCACTGATTATATATATGTACATTGAAGCGATACTGGCGTTAAAGATTCGCTGATCGTCTGATTCTCTGAAATGAATGCCCGCATTGCATTGTGGGAAATCGGCTTTGCATGCGCCCAGCTCGGATCATATCGTGTTCTGTCCTACAGCATACTGTAATATTTCACCGGTAATAAGACCAAAATAATATTATCAAAATAAAGAAATGTATACTATGATTACATCTAAATATATGTTGCTAGATGTAGCGTTATAGTTTTAAAAATATCAATAAACAACAAAGCAATCCAGCTTCCCTGGCCAAAATAGACCGAAATAATAACATTAAAAGAAATATATATAAACCATGATACGATCTGGTGAATAAATAATGGTGATTAAAACAGAGGTTATTGGGCTAAAAATACCAATAATAGCAAAGCTATACAGCTTCTCTGCGGCAGCCCGACTGGCAGAAAGAAACGTGCTGTGATCAGGGAATCCGTGCGTAGACCACGGATGATGCCTGTCATTGACTTACATAGGCATAGGATCCGTGGGACCGTCACGGAATTCCGTGAAACTGTCACAGATTTTGAGTTAAGGGGCCGTGTTCATTTCATGGAATTCTGTGAGATCAGGCTGGTTAGGAATGACACTTTTACAAAAGAGAGACATAAAGCAACAGAGTCAGAGCTTTTACATTTGAATTCTTAGGTCTGAGCCAACACTCTGATTGAACGTGTAGACACGACTGGCTTCAGGCAGAGAAATAATCCTCTGAATATTCTCCCGTTAGATTTTAGTCTGACTCATGTTGTCACTGTTCTGCATGAGAAACTTACATGTTTCTGTTGAAAAGGCTGGCCTTCTATTACAACTACTTTAAGGCACAGTGTTGTGAAATTCTGCTGTGCTCTGTGAAAAGCTTATTGATGAAGAAGTGATAAAAAATGCTTTATTTAGCCGCCGTAGTTCACACGTCATCGACACAATGAAAAGATATTGAATGGCAACATGTAACATGAGGAAAAGGAGTTCTGGGACTACAAGAGCGAGACGAAGAAGCACATCACAGCCTAACCCACTGGTACCAACTCATTTTCAAGTCCGTGCTAGGCAAAGCCCCGATGTACCTACGCTCACTGGTCACTATAGCTTTACCCATCCGCAGCCTTCGCTCAAGCAGTTACATCTCCTTGGTCACTCCAAAAGCCTACACCTCCTTTGGCCGCGACTCCTTCCAGTTCTCAGCTGCAAATGACTGGAATGAACTACAAAAAACCCTGAACCTCAAAACCCTTATCCCACTAACTGCCTTCAAAGCACGTCTGTCTGTGCTCCTGTCCGATCACTGTACGTGCTAACTGTTCCCCGTCTTTTACACACTGTTTTTGCACACCCTTGCTCCATTATCTCTGTCATGCCCCATTTCATAGTTACACAGATGCACATCCACACCTGCATTGCTATCATATTTGTTTATGTTAATTTGCACTATTCACCTGCCCTAGTATGCTCAACTGTTATTTCTTCCCACCTTTGTTGCCACACAATTTTTGCACATCTACTGATCTACTTCGCTATCTAGTCCACAATCTGCACTAACTGTATATTGAGTAGGGGTGGAACGGTACACAGAAGTCACGGTTCGGTTCATACCTCGGTTCAGACATCACGGTTCGGTTCGGTACAATGGAGGGAAAAGCAAAACAAAAAGGCAGAAGGCAATTTTTTTTTATTGTGCATGTCTCAGGCTGTACCACCTGGTGTCATACAGTCTCTCCCCTGAGCTAGCTGCAACAGCCTGAAGTGTGTAAAGTAAGATGTAAATGGTAAACAATAAATACCCCACATCAACTCCATAAAATACAGCATCTCTTATTTATGAAAGTGCAAATTACATAGAATAATAACAAAATAAAATTCTACTTAGCCGAGACCTTCCCCCACAAACGATAAATAGTATTCTTGCTATTACGTGCGACAGGCATACCTTTCTAGTTTCCACTCTGCCACGACCTCCTGTAGCTTCTCAGCTAGGTGAGTGCTTGTGTGCTGCTCATACATAAAATGAGCAGTCACCGTGAGATAGCTTTCCGTAGCACGCAAAGTCCAATCATCAGTCGTTAGTGAAACGAAGGGTGCAGCTGACAACTCGTGCTCCATCAACGTCCGTGTTTGGTTGTATATTTGAAGGGACTACAGTTTGCCTCGTGTGGACGGGATGGCATGTTGTAATGAGGTTCGAGTACATACAGCAAATACTTGAAGCCAGGTTCCTCTACGAGTGAATATGGGCACATTGAAGATGACATGTATATTCCGATTGCTTCAGTGACTTTTTTGGCCCTATTTGTATTTATATTTAAAGGCTGGTTAAGCATTGTAGGGAGGAGAGGTTGGACAGGTTTTTTTTGTCTCGTTCCAGTGATTGGCACATCTGGGTGATGCCGTCGGATATGCGTTAGCATGTTAGATGTATTTCCACTCACATACCCAACAACTGCTGAACAACGCCGACACAGTCCTCTCTCGCCTGTACTACTGTAACTGACTGGGAAACCAAAGTTTTCCCAAACTTGCGATCTTAAAGAGGCCGGTGGGTCTTCTAACTCTTGTGGGTCGCCACCACTCACTATAGGTTAGGCTACTCGTCCTTATTGCTGCTAGCTTTGACTCACTCACTGGACCGTCGACATGTAGGCAGAGCTCGGGAACTTCAGAGCGGGGGGGGCTACAGATTAGGTGTCCCTAAAGAAACGCGTATCTAACAGTAGTTCCGCATTACATTAATTAATTTGCGCGCAAGTTTCATTTACTTTTATACCGTGTATTCTCCGTGTAAGTTCATGTACCGAACCGAGACGCCCGTACCGTTTCGGTTCAATACAAATACATGTACCGTTCCACCCCTAATATTGACTATATTGACTCTTTACTACATTTCAGCATTTATATGGTCTGTCTATTCTTGTATACTGTTATTACTGATCTTCATAACTACCTAGACCACACTTTGCACTAACTGTACTCTGACTCTTTACTACATCTCAGCATTTATATAGACTGTCTATTCATATACATTGTGTTATAACTGATCTACTTCACTAACTAGACCACTAGACTAACTGTTTATTGACTCTTTACACCATCGACTTTTTACACCATCTCAGCAGTGATATAGACTCTCTGTTCATGTATATTGCACGTCCATCGACTTACTTACACCTCAATACGTGCCGGCATTTGTAATGCCCACTTATTCTGCACTTTATGTAGCATATTCTATTCTGTATTCTTTTACTGTATTGAATGTGAAACTATTTGTTGTCTTGAACGCCTACACTTGGCCAGGTCGCCGTTGCAAATGAGAACCTGTTCTCAACGGCCTACCTGGTTAAATAAAGGTTAAATAAAAAAATAAAAATAAACATCAGTACACACAGTGACAGTGCTACGGAGGGGGGGGGGGGGCATAAACCTGTTCTGAGACAAAAGTCATTGTGTGGTATTGTTTCAGCTTACGAGGGAGTCTTGGAATGCACAGATTTTCTTGTGTTACACAGATAAATATTCAAGTTTGCAAAAGAGATTTATTTCAATTCAGGTGGCTGACACGGCCACGATGCCTCGGAGACAGGGGACCTAAAATAAGAGGCCGCTTCCAATGTTGAGTCTGTATTATCGTCCACCAACTCACGTCCTCACGGCTGCTGTGCAAGCGATTGCAACTCTCTTAGTGTCAGTGTAGTGTAAGTTGTTTTGTGTGAGTTTAAAATAATTACAATACTAAACTTCCTTCAAGGAAGTAAGTAACACTTACAAGAAATTTGCCTTGGTGGATGGTGCATACATACAAAAAAAAACATATTACAAAGAAACAAATATGTACAATATAACTTTTTAAGAGAACATGTAGGACACTTGTAATAAATAATATAAATAAATAACTTGTAATTCATACTCTTGAGATCAGAATATTTTAAACGCTTTGACATTACTTACTCAATCAGGAGAGACTTCGTTGGCAGATATGCAAAAGATTTATTGTACAAATGCATAATAAAAAGTACAGAGTCTTTTTTTAGATTAGACTCCATCGTTGTAATAAAATGTTTTGAAGGGGTAGAGAAACAGGACATAACCTCCGATGGAGTCTAGACACTGGAAAAATGATGACCAGAGGCGGCAGGGGAGGTGGAGGGTTGAGCACTTTGCCTGAAACGACAGCTGACAGCGGGAGAGAACAGATTTAAAGCAGAGTTGTAATGCTGTGATTGGTCCTTGAATTTCATGACCAAGTCTGATTGGTTTAACTAAAGTGACGCCTCTAAACAGAAGAAAGAGTAGTGATTGGGTTATTTGACGTGTTCCTCAAAGAATTTGCGCTGAGCTTTATTACTCTAGGATGTTAGGGAGTGATTCTAAGATGCGCCATGGCGGACGCTTGCGCAGAGATGAGAATGTATTTCAGAAACATGCTGCTACACCTTGATTTGCATAGCGACAATGAATAATGTGGTGGGGTTAGTGGCTTGCTCGAGTACCCTTGAACAGGACACACACATTGACTGAATCAGGTTACAGTAATGATCTCACACTGGGACGCTGAGTCCCTTCCTCACTAAAACATGCTGACAGCATTTGCAAAAGCAACACTGATGTGAGAATCCATCTTAAATTCATGAGGACCACTGCTAATATTTAATATTTCAGAGTGTAAAAACAGAAGACAGCTTGTGCTGCGAGCGGTTTGTAAATTTGTAAACACAGTTTATGGAAAGAAAAGCCTGGATGAGACAGATTATTAAAAAGCTGTCAGGCTGTCATGAGATACTTCTCCTTGCACCTATTTGGCATCCCCTTTTCATCCCAGAGAGGATCACCAAAACATCTCTACAACAGTGCATTAGATGCATCCCGATACAAGTTCATGTCTAATCGTGGTTTCCTCTTGGGAAATTTAACTTTCATCAGTCACAGTTTCTCTCCTTCCTGAAATAGATTTCAGGCCATTATTGGAGCAGCTGGACCACAGGAAGTTGCACCAAGTTTTTGCAGAAAGTCATTTGGTGTAAATGTAGTTATTGACTTCATAGGGCCCTGTGAGTATTGATCCTTCAGAACACTCTTTTTCAGCCAAATCAAACTGACGTCAATGTGTGGAGACAAATGGTCACATTCCGTTCCTCGCTCGCGTAATGTCGCGTTAATGAATAGAACCAATTTCTACCAAATTAAAATTCATTTGCATGAGGCTTAAATGCATCTGGCGGATACATTTCCATAAACCAGACAGGGCTTAGGGGCAGCACTCGAGGCGTTACTGTGCATGTAATAACTGAATTAAAATTTTATTAGAAGCAGCTAATTTCAAGAGAAGAAAATTACTTTGACAAGTCGTGGGGTGGGGGGGGTTTGGGACACTGAATGGAGGCGAGGCAGCCACATTAGAGAGGCTCTTCACTCTTCACGCTTCTTTATGTGACAGATTCATGCTGCTGAACACGGAGCAAGTTTCTGAAGGATGTTCTGTGTGTGTGTGTGTGTGTGTGTGTGTGTGTGTGTGTGTGTGTGTGTGTGTGTGTGTGTGTGTGTGTGTGTGTGTGTGTATGTGTGTTTAGTATTTGAGTTAATGTCGGCAATGAAAATTGCTCCATGAAGGATTAATGAATTTTATGGGCTGGATGGAACTGAACTAAGTAGGTCATGTTTACAATATAAAAGTCTGAAGATTAACACACAGCCAACATTTCAAACGCATTTGTGATGGGAAAGAATTTGGCTCAGTTTGGGAAACTTAAACCTGCATGTATCAATACATTGAGATTAATATGGAATCAAGTCAATGTGTAATATGAAAAGTTCATTGGGCTGAAATCAGCGATAATTATCAACCACTTCTCTCTGACTACTGAGCATTTTGGACTCTTGGTTAGTAGTTAGACTTGTAGGCATAGTTTGAGTTTTCTGGCACATTTACTGTTTCGTTTAGTCCAACACATTCTCACTCCCAGCGCGTCAAAAAGCTTGGTCAGGTGCCTTTGGCGTTTGTTACTGACGCAAAAACTATCCGTAGCGTCTCAGTCGGACGCAGTGGGGCTTTCAACTAATTTGCTTGGTTGGGACTCTTTGCGTCACTGTTTGACACTCTAGGTCGGAAACCGATTTGGGGTCATTTAAAAAAATTACGTTTAACTGACATGCGGCATAAGACCGGTTTAGGAAAAGATCAAGTGTGGAGTTACAAAATTTACGTTTCAGTGAAAAACGGGACATGAATCCCAGTTTCCTGGGTGAAAGTCCTGAGTTGTTTGACCCATCCACCACCCAACTCAGCCTCCTTATGCTGATTTTCGGTTTTTCATACTACTCACTACCGTTGTCGCTCTTAATCCTATCTTAATCTTACAGTGTCAAAGGGTGTTTTTTCGCTGTTTTTTTCCGTATCTGACGCTTAGAGCCACTGACCAAGCGTCAGTATTTTGACAACCTCATTCCCAGCTACAGCAGGCCAATTTTTTCAACAAACAAGCTCTGATAAACTCACAGTGTTCTACCTGCCCAGCAACACATGACAAGAGACAAAGTTAGAAACTAGCTAGTGAATAAAGTAGAACATTTAGCAGTAAAAAAAAGCCACATATGTTTCCAGGAGTTGGTGGAGACCAAATCAGAGCTTAAAGGAGAGTGAATGTTCAAATTAAGCATAACAATACATTGTGTTTGCTGGTTGTCTTGTTAAGGAAAAGTATGCAATGGGCCGGGTTATACGAAAAAATGAGTAGTTTGTACGAAGTGTTGGACCGACCATGTTGGAAATCAAAAGTGTTTATACCTGTTCCTAAAGACAAGATTTGACAGCGGGGTGAAAAGATGTTCAAAGGCCAATCTCAGCGTGAAGCGTGTGGTCATGTCAAATACGTCAGATTGTCTGTTTTGGAAAGTTACAGGAATGGTTGGACACAGCCCCAAGTCAAACGTCTGAAAGGTGTAAGGGGAGGGAGTGTTGAAGAAGCAAACTGGCCCCTTGACACATTACTTAAAGTGCTCATATTATGCTCATTTTCATAATTGTATTTAGAGGTTGTACCAGAATAGGTTTAATTTTCAAAAAACACCATATCTTTGTTGTACTGCACATTGCTGCAGCTCCTCTTTTCACCCTGTGTGTTGAGCTCTCTGTTTTAGCTACAGAGTGAGACATCTCACTTCTGTTCCATCTATAAGCCGTCATGGAGGTAACAGGACTACTGGCTGCAGCATGTGTCTGTGTAGCTAGAGGATTGCAGGGCGGTGCCCTGATGCCTGAGCGTCTTCAGGTACTGGGCCTCTAGCCAGTCAGAAGCAGAGTATGAGGGCGTGCCACGCTAGCGGCTAGGCGAGCATTATAACGTGTGTTCCAAAGTGACCACGTTTGTCTCTGAAGTAAAGGCTGGACTACAGTAGAGCTGTCTGGAGCAGTTTGTGAACAGTGTTTTCTGTTGGAGATGGTAAGCCCCTTTGGGCTTTTTCACTTTGTAAACCTAGAATGTGCACAAAAAGATATATAACACAATAAAGGAAAGGGAAAAAGCCAAAAAGCATAATGTGAGCACTTTAACATAACTTTACATTGCCAAGGCTGTGACAATTCAACATCAACAACTCCAATAGTAGATGGAGTGAGGATTTCCCCAAACACCTCAGTTGTCCAACAACACATCAAGCATGAGTGGAACAGTTAAAATATTTCTTTTAAACAGAAAAAAGAAATTAAACATCAACGCTTCACGTTTATTTCACAGGTAAATTTTGCATCGACAACTGAAATGGAGCCCATTTAAAATGTGTCCATAAAGGCCTGATGCAATTTAATGAAAACAAAAAGGCTTATTTTATCACAGAATTTAAAGTAATTTGCTCAGTTTTAAAAAGAGTACTCCAGTGATTTAGCATTGCACCCCTATAACACTGTCAATCTGAAAAATGCTTCCATGCTAGGCTTTATAAAATGGGTGGACTTCCCCTTTAATTTGATGACACAGACTATATACTAATACAGTACTAATCCTAATACTTTTTTCCTTTAGTGACAAAGGTCACATAACAATTCATCATCATGAATCTGATATGGTTTGTCTTTGTGAGATGTGGTGTGGTGTGGGTTTGAGGGAAGCTTTAGTTTACATACGCTGGTTCTCCATTTAGGATAAGAGCCCAGACGATGAGTTTTCTGAAAACCCTGTGCTCAGCGCCTGCTGTGAATGGGTTTTTGAATAAACCAATGTAGTTAATGTGTTTTTTCTTTCCTGCAGCTGCGTTTAATTTAAGGAGAAAACAATACAACAAAGGCATTATGGCAGATGAAACGGTCAGTTCATCCTTGCCAAAACCCATTTGAAATTGCAGGGTGTGATTGTTTCCTCTCTCAATCCTCCTTGTTCAGCAGTAACTGGTGCTATGAAGAATTCATATAGAATATCTAGCATCCACTCTGCACAAGGATAATGTTTATGTGTGCGCTTGGCTGGTTTTTGCATCAGATGTTGTTTATCTAAATTTAATCTGGATGTGTCTGTAATGTATTTCTAGCTATCGTCCAACCAACTGCAATTCACAAACCTGATTGCTATTACATTTGCTTTGGCCATTTGTGTTCCCCAGAAGATGAATATGAATGATTTTAAAGACCCCTTGGCATGTAATCTAGTGCAAGTGTCGGCAACCTTTACTGTCAAAACTGCCATGTTTGGCCCAAAAAAATTAAAAGAAATCTGTCTGGAGCCATAAAACATTCTATAATTAGGGGTAATTCTAACTTCTCGCCTCAGATCAAGCATTAACGGTACGCTAACAGCATTGTCGAGGGACAGCAAATGAATCTGTCCACACAATTAAATTCTCCATTTTCACTTTATTGGGATTTGGAATGCATAGCTAGTCTAAAGAAACTCAAGACCGCCGAGGTTCCACAGGGCCATAGACATAGCCTACGTAGGCTGTAATGAACATTTTAGTCGGCTGAAATATCATGTAGCATAAATGGAGAATGAAAGAATCACTTTAGGCCTTCAACAATAATAAACTAAAATTAAAATGTTTAAAAATAACCCTTATTCATTTCCATATAATTTTTTGTCAATGCCAGAGGGAGCAGCAGGTTGCCCTGATCTAGTGCCACTGTCTGACCAGAATTTCCCGTTGATCAAAACTTTGGCCAGATTTCCATACAATTTGCTTTTAGTATTCATGGACGCCAGCAGAAAAATGTTAATTTCTTTGACCTTTCCCCCACTGTACAAAATAATCATTCAAATCTAATGGAAAGCCCTGCAAGACATTTACTGAGTATATTCACACTCTACCCTCATCCTCAGATCTTTGCACGGCTCTTACTGTTGGTTTCAAAAGCACTGAACGATTTAGGTCTGCTGAAATGAAGCTAAAAACCTTCTGTTTCCCATTTGTTTGATTAAAATGTATGCAATTCTACACCATTAGGACGACTTGCAATTAAATTTACTCAGCAAACTATTGTTCTCAAATGGATCCATTGCATTGCAGTATATAGCTGGGCTTTAGTCTTTAGCTTTGTTTCTACCTCCTTTCCAGATTGCTGGTGTTTATTAAAATACATTGCTATGATTGCCTGACATTTAGCTTCCAGTGCACTGTCCAAAGTTCCAATTAAAATTACTTAAATTTGTTCAGCAAACTTTCTTTCTTCTACAGCAAAACTCATTCCACGTCTTAATCAGAAAATGCTATATTCGGAAAAAGGCCTTATTTAGAATATCCAACCAGAATATGCTGTTTACATGACCTGAATCAAATTCGGAATATTGTCATAATTGGAATAATAGTGGAATATTGGTGTGCATGTAAACATACTCAATGTAGACAGCAAAAATACTCAAAATGACACCAAACGGGCATTACAGGTACATACACTAATAAATACGTGGATTATATACAAATTACAGTGCAATACTTTTTGTAGATGCTTGAATGGTTCATTAGAAGAGCCTAACCCAAGCGGTGAGCGAAATAAAATGAACACAATATGCTTTTTTCTGTTCTGTGGTCTGTCAGGTATTTCTCTGACTATTTCTTATAGATTATCTGTGATGGCTTTTTGTCAAAAAATGAATCTACATATTTGACCTCATTCTTACTTTTTTCCTACCTGTGATTGATTTCATTGTGTGGGGAATAAACCCCATTGTGGATGGATGAGAGGACGGAAATGAGGATGTGGGCATGAGAGCGTTTGACGATGGATTGATCAGAATTGCTTTGGTGTTGTCTGGGTTACAGGAAATGAAAAAAATCACCCAATGGACTATTATAAAATAACATAAAAATGAATAATAATTTTAAAAAAAAGACTGGAAGGAAATATAAGGAAGCTAAATCAAAAGTGAAAGTTATAATTATTGAGTCCTTTATAGAGTTTTCATGTCATACAAATGTTCAACCATTATTAGAAATCTATTGTAGAAAAAGCACATAGATGTAATAACAATAATTTTACCACAATCATGGAAAATAGACCAGAATTATCTCCCCTTCTCCTGTCACCACTGATTTCGGTGCCAATATGTGCGTTGCTGGAAACGTGCCAATTTTATGGGGACTGCTGAAAGGCACTCTGAGGAATGTAGGAAAAAAAAAAACTTAAGTCGACCAGGCAGGATTTGAGTGCGATAAATTACACCACTTGATCACAAAAATACCTTCTGAAGTGCAGTGAACTTTACAGAGCAGTGATATAGACCGAGGTGAGCAGGTGGGATTTCTTTTTGTCTTCATCCATGCAGAAAAAAAAACCTTAAGCATTAATGAATGCTTTAAATGTAGGACTGAGCACACTGCATGCCATGAGATTGGAGACTTAAAACAAAATGAAATGGAATTAAAATTATAGGCCATCAGGGGTGCAGAGCAGGAAGAAAAGTGTTTTCTTTTCAGCTTCATGGCTTTCAAGTGAGCACTTCTGTGCGATCTTAGAAACCCAGGGTTCACATCGATCTCAGCTCTGCCCTGCCTGTACAAATCTGTCAGGTGGGTGTTGCTTTTTTTTTCCTGCGGATTGGCCTGATTTTGCAGATGTCATTCCACAATGTGCTTAGAGGATTCAGAGCCCACCAATCAAAAGTAAGAGTCTCAATCTCCCACTCATGTAAATGATTTACCATTTTGAGGAGTTTAATGTCTCCAGCATGATATTTAAAGGAATGACAAGATTATATGAAGCCAACGTCTAAAACCTCTAGAGACTGCAATGTCCCTTTACACCCAACAATATAAAAGTATTATACTGTCAATATACTGACATTTTGTGAAATACAAGCCTTACCAATAGTGAAGCTAAACCTGAAATGTGTGTCTGGATGGTGGTGCTTTAGGAAAAGGCTGTTTGGGCATTCAAATCAACAGGGTTCATAGTCCCGATCAAGCGCGTTTAGTTAAAGCGCGTTATATGACCCTAAAAGGAGACATTTAGCGTCAATAACAACGACAAAGGCACCTGACCAAGCGTCCATATTTTATGAGATGGGAGTGAGAATGTGTTGACATGTTTAGTGCTTGATGTAAGCTCTTGCAGTGCTGAAAATGTTAGCGGTTCATCATCTGGGGATCAAAAAATTGCATCTTAAATTACTGCTGCTACGTTTTCCTACTTCTATTGCACACTAGAGCTGAAGATCTTTCGATCGGGTTCGGTCTTAATTTTTATCATTTTACACGGGCTCGGGCTTGCGCTCCTGGTTGCGCTGTAAATGAGCGGTCAGGTGATGCGTTTCGAAATAAGGCGAAAATGGATGCTGAGGAGGTGAAACGGAGGCTGGCCTGAGCCTCTGGCGATTACATTTTGGTTGCACCGGCAAAGAAAACAAAGTCTGAGGTGTGGAAAACCTTTGACCATGTGCATAATGAGAAATGACTCATTCTTGACAAAAGACAAAAGAGCTGTGTGTGCGTGCGCACATTTGAATAATGTCGGGCTGTAAACGGGTTGGGCTTTTAAAAAGCTGTCAATCAAAATATACTTGTCAGGCTCGGGCCTTGTCAGGCCGAACTTTTAAGGCTCGATTACAGCTCTATTGCACGCTACCAGAAAGGTAAAATACATCGGCATTATTCCTTTGATGGCCACAGTGTTAAACTGCAGCATTTCTGTGATTAATTGATGTTTTGTCATAATACAAATCTGGTTATTTATTTACAAATGAAACTACGTCACGTTCTGCGTTAGTAGTAATGTTAGTAACGCGAAGCGAAGTAACATAACGGATGGACTGTTTTTAACCCAAACCACAATCCTTTTCTTAAAATAACTACATTTTTGCTGCCTGAACCTTACTAAGTAAATTTTGATCGTATACTTAACCAAATTGCGACCGTTTCACAATGTTAACGACGTGTTTGAATCCGAGACTGTTACGTTCTCTGGTTTAGATATGAGGATGGAAAACACTCCTGTGGGTCGTATTAGATGGGGCGGGGGGGGGGACTTTACGTATTTCGTCGTGTGGTTTGGAGGACTTCTTCACAAACCGTGTATTACTTACGTCAATATTGTCCATATAAAACATAGTTGCTTTATATTTCCGAAACATGCGTTTCCTTCCCTCTATGCAGTCTGTGATGTTTGTTAATTTCTGTACACCAAGAAAATCAACTTGCAGAGACGTCAAACTTAATTGAGATAGGTAATCCATCACAGGGGCATCCTGTCAGCTTCTATTTTTGTCATGAGTTGGTTATGAGAGCAAATCTATCATCACTTTCCAACTAAATCAGCATCCAATGATACCATAATTTTGATCAAAATAAAAGAGAACATTGTCATGGTGACACCTGCTCACTTCCTTGACGACCCTATGTTTTTTAATGCATCAAAACCTGATTTATGCTAGTTTAGTATTGCAATGAGAACTACATTGTCAGTGTGGCTGTATTTAAACACAGCAGAGGTGATCACAGAGAGCAGGAGGGGCCAGAATGAAGCGTAAACGTGTTAAGAGACTTATGATAACCTATGATGAATATGATAAGATCCTTACGAACAACGTGGAAACAAGTGTGGATGCACTGCTTATTTTCATGGGGATTAAATTATTTAATCGTGCGGGTCTTCTAGACTTTCCAAAATGTTATCGGACCGAGTGGCTCAAATGCTGTCATTTTGCGGGGATTGCAACGCTAGAAAACCTTTAGGCATTGATTTACAGACGTCTCTTTCTCTATGTAAGTCTGAGAAGTATATT